>NC_092063.1:1507500-1640000 GCF_039877785.1 Chaetodon trifascialis | reverse complement strand
AATAACTGTTGAATCACACAAGTCAGATCAAAATTCAGAAAGTGTCAGACTCGTAGAAGTGAGGTGGGGGTCTCTGTCCACAGAGGAAGACAAAGCATCTACGACCTTCAGATGTCAATCACATTTTATACAAACTAAAACTTTTTGTTCCTGTGTTGAAATGTTTTCATCGGCGTCATCAGATGCTGTAAATTCAGTGTGTCTGGCCCCGTGTGGTCTCTGTAGGACTGGAAAGACCGCTCATCAGTCAGTTTATGCTGTTTGTCTTAAAGCTGAAAGAAATCCGCAAACAGCCAAAAACAAACAGAAAAAAAGGCAAATATTTGCAGGTTTCAGCCTCTCAGGTGGGATGACATCACCTGATGTCCCTTCCAGAAATAATAACAGACCTTTTTCACAGTTTTCTGACCTTTGATGGACCAAACATTTAGATAACGGGAAATAATCTGGAGCTGCAGCCCTAATCTGACCTTCTCTTGTATAAATAGCCTAATCTAACACTACTACACCACGGCTGGTCTCTTTCTAGTAGCAGCCTCGTGGCTTTGGTGACATCTTAAGCTGATTTCTCAATAATCTCCTCAGCGCCTACTTCTGATCACTGACTTTTCCACCTGGAGTCTCTTTAAAACCAAACACAGTCCAGAGTAAAGTCCCCAACAACGGCTGGAAAGCAGGAGTAAAGAACATTTCCGTGATGTCCTCTAAACAAACTTGTGTCAAATTCCAGACGGTCTCACAGCACATGAGCTGTCTCACCTTGATGGTGTCCAGCGGGTGTCCGGCCAGCAGCAGACAGGCTCCGGCGACCCCCCCAGCCACGAAGTTCTTCAGCGGAGAAACTCTTGCCTCTTCCCCCATCCTGTCCCCGCATGGCCAGTCCACACAGTCGGGCCCCGGTTCTCCTCGCACCGCCGCGTCGCTCCGCGCACACCCGGTCTGCCGCGCGTGTGTGTGAGTTGAGACGCGCCGCCTGCGTGTCTGTCTGTCTGTGTGTCTGTCTGTCTGCTGCCACGCACAGTCCGCTCCGACGCTGGACTTTGTCTCTTCCCATGAATGGAGCTGAGTTTATGTCCCACCTCCTCTGAGGAGGGATTTAACGCAGAACAGAAAAACTGCATGTAAGAAAAGTTAAATAAATTACGGTGTCAGTTCAAATATTTATCTGTAAACCAGTCTTTAAATAAATCATAGAAAGTTTATGCTCGCGTTAAAATGATGGTTTTCAGTGACAGAGAACTCTTAAGTGAAGTATTTACTGAAAATGTTCTTGTAATATGGTTATTTCAGTATGATTGTAGCAGCTGGTATGTATTTCAACAATGAGATCAATTCAGAAATAATTCATCTTAATTATTAAAATATACCTCAAACTTGTGCCCTACGTTTAGAGGCACCAAAACATGGGTGATGCCAATCTGAAGCAGATATGTTGTTATTTCCTGTTATTTATTTCTAAATCGTAAACGTATCAAATTGGTGGTAATTCCACAAATTAGTTGCAACATGAAATATTTTAGGCTGTGCGTTTAAGAAACGGAATATTCCACTGGTAATCACCGGTAATAATATCCATTAGTAATTACTCTTGGCCTTTTGCATTGGAAAAGTTGTCAAATTGGGGTTTATTTGTAAGAAAATCCATATTAAATTTGGGTGGTACAGAGTGAAGCCCAGAGAAAACTCTCTGTGTGATCACACAATTGACGTAATATTTATATCAATATCTGGTTTGATTGTTTCTTTCCTGATTATTTTATATCGTCTCTGTTTATGTGCGTTAACGTCATTTAGTTTATTGCTTTATTTGTAGACGACACGTCCCTGCACACTGTCACTGTCATCTTCAATCGTTTCAATAAAATAAAAAAGCCGGCCCGCCCATACTACGTCATCAAGTGGCGCCAAAATATTGACTGTTTGGAAACGACGGAAGAGTTTGCATGTAGGCAAAGTGAGTGAAAATTTTCTGTGAACGGGTCGATTCACGCACGTAACTGCAGACCGCTGAGACTAAGGTGAGGGTTTAAAGTTGGTGAAGTTAGACTTTTGTTTTGAAACAGCTAGCTTGTTAGCTAACGAGCACAGGTCGTCGAGCTAACTTTACTTTAGCTTTAACGTTCACCGTGTGACTTCTGTGTCCTCTGGCCGTCTTAAATTCAGTTTTAATTGATGTATTTTGTTTGTTTAACGTCACATGAAACTTGTGGGGCTGTCAGTGGAGATATTTGATCGTGTTTGTCCGGCAGGGTGCCGCCATGACGCAGAGAAAGAAGCCGGTCAACACACGGACCTCCACCCACAGCACAGTAAGCGCCTCCATGTCTTCTTCGTTTGAGCGTGTTCATCTTCTTCTGCAGCCCTGAAGCCTGTCAGGGTCCCACAGGTTTACTGACTCATGGTACAGGTGTCCAGACACGTTCAATATTAATGCAACCCCAAACCAAAAACTACCTGGATGAAGCTTTACATAAAAAAGTTTAACATTAGGGCTGCAAGTAAAGATGGTCATTGTCATCGTTCTCTTAATTAATCGCTTAAAGGTCCACTCCAGTTATTATGGGACATAAATCACATCTATCACATATCATTTCTAAAATTTCACCTCTGTGACGCTCGACAAAAGCTGAACGTTGATGTTTTGTTGACTTTATATTTGTGTTTTGATGACTCTTGATTGTAAAAGGCTGCAGCGACTTTAGACCCCCGCTCAGGTGGTAACGCTCTGTTTCTGATTCATTTGGCATGGTGTCGTGAGCCGGGTCCCTTCATCTAACATGCTGCAGCACTGCAAAGGTTTCTCCATACCTGCTCGTATGTGTAGCTTTGATGAGGTTTACACAGAGTCCAGCTGCGTATGAGTAAATCCAGGTGGTGTGTTTGGTGTCCACACGCTGAGCGTCATTCTGTGAGTGATTATGACCGTGTTATGGTGTTAGACAGTTCAAAAACGGTTTCAGCTGACGTTCATGTGCTTCTTTGTGGCTCAGGAAGACGATGAAGACACGACGTTCACTCTGCCGAGTACGTCGCAGGTGCAGAGGGGGCTGGAGAAGTTCACAGCTGCACAGGTGGACCAAAAGGTAACGGACACACTGAAACCCGCACAGTTACTTTGATAAAAAGCTGAATTTTCTTTTCCTTAGTGAGTGATTCTCACAGCGTGTCTGTCTGTCCTGCAGACAGCTGAGGTGGTGCAGTACCTCCTGGTGAAGGACCAGAAGAAGATTCCTGTGCGGCGAGCAGGTACAGCCACAAACATCACTGCGGTGACAGCAGTTCACTGCCCGCCACACCTCCGTCTGAGACCGTCGTCAGATTCAGTCCACGTGTGTCAGTTCATGCTTGGTTATTCTGATTGGTTGCTTTTAAGTCTGTGTCATTGAAGCAGTCAGATTCTGGGATAATGGTCCTAAATTTTTGTCACCAAACCTCTAAATCAGCCATTGGTGCATGTGGACATTTCACTCTGACATCCAAATCTGAGATGAAATGTGTGTTTCCAAACTCTGAGAAATAATCTCTTTCTGTCTTTTCAGACCTCGTGAAAAACGTGGTGAAGGAGTACAGAAACATCTACCCTGAGATCATGAAGAGAGCAGCTCGTACTTTTGAGCAGGTTTGTTCTCGACGACTCTGGAATCAGCTCAATATTCTCATATCAAGTAGACATGACATGAAACCAGTTTTGCTCCTTTTCAACCAGGTATTTGGCCTCAAACTGGTCATAATTGACCCCAAAAATCACGTGTTCATACTCGTAAATAATCTGGAGACGCCTGAGGGAGCCTCACCCATCGAGTGAGTTTCTCTGTTAAATGCTGTCGCTTGAGTTTTTCCTGAACGACATCAGTTTTTACCGTCGCATTAAAAATGTGCTGAACGCTCTTTGTTTCCTTGTGTTTGCAGCAGCCCCACCAATCCAAAGACGGGTCTGCTGTTTGTCATCCTCAGCGTTATCTTCATGAAAGGAGGCGTCGCCCGAGAAAGTGAGTGAAACCTTTGAACTGTTCGTTTCTGCATCATGACAGACTCTCATTCATCCAGCCGCCGTGTTAATAACGAGCGTGACCTGTGCAAGCAAAGACCTCGAGAGCAAACGTCTGGTTGTGTTTTGTGCTGCAGCTTTAATCTGGAACGTTCTGAAGAAGCTCCGCGTTGACCCCGGGTAAGGATCACCTGATCGCACCTGAGCGGCACATGACTTGACGTATTCATGACTTTTGTTTCTGTTCACTCTGACGATGTGAAACGTCTCCAGAGAGAAGCACGAAGACTTTGGCGACGTGAAGAAGTTGGTCACGGAGGAGTTTGTGCGGCAAAAGTAAGAACGAATGCACACAGAAACCAGGTCGCACACCTGCAGTCACACAGGTGGATGTGTGTTTGATGTAATTCCATGTTTAATGCGTCAGTTAGCTTGTTTTGACGCTGCTGAGTCGAGGCTGCGGTGAGGACCAACAGTGCTCTGCAGTACTGTACCAGGTGACAGCTCAGTGGTCTGATCGGCAGATCTGTGATCAGATGGTCGCAGGTTCGAGGCCCGCTAGGGTCACCGTATGGGAGCGTACTGGTGTGTTCAGAGCCAGTGTCTGACAGACCATAGACTCTGGTTTATACCACACCACAGAGCAGCAGGAGACCAGCACAAACCAGACCACCACAGCAGAGTGGCTGGACCAGCACTGACTCCAGACATTACCATTGTTTTGTGTGTGTGTGTGTGTGTGTGTGTGTGTGTGTGTGTGTGGTGCTGCAGACTCACTGCACTTCCTGATACAGTCATCGAGCATTTTGCTTCTCATTTTTCATGTTTTATCCAGAGATTGTGAGATTCCTGCAACTGAAAACACAACAGACTGACAGAGCGCTTATGGCAGAGCACATGTTTAACATCAGGCTGTGTGTGTGTGTGTGTGTGTGTGTGTGTGTGTGTGTGTGTGTGTGTGTGTGTGTGTGTGTGTGTGTGTGTGTGTGTGTGTGTGTGTGTGTGTGTGTGTGTGTGTGTGTGTGTGTGTGTGTGTGTGTGTGTGTAGGTACCTGGAGTTTCTGCGGGTCCCTCACACAGAGCCCGTAGAGCACACAGTTCAATGGGGTCAGCGCACCCAAGCAGAAGTGTCAAAAGCCAAAATCCTTGAGTTCATGGGTGAAGTGAGTATCTGTGTGTGTGTGTGTGTGTGTGTGTGTGGACTAACAGCGTGTTCCTGCCTGCTGCTGGACTTGCAGTCGGTCAGTAAGCTGAATATTTGTACATAAAGAAGCTCTGCTGTTGTTTGCTTTCAGCTTTATGGACAGGACCCTCAGAGCTGGAGTCAGCACTACAGAGAAGCTCACTCCAGTCCCAGTACTTCCCAGGCCAGCACCAGCAGCCAGAGATGAGCGTCCCAGTGCTGCAGCGCCTCAGCGCTCAGGGTGACAGACCCTCGTTATGTCACGTTTTTTACTGTTTCTATGTTCAAGGACATTTGATAGCACACACAGGAAGTCAGGTCTCCATTTGTATTTTATTGCCTGGACTTTAAGGTAACAGTTATGTTCAAGTTCAGAAAATAAAGTCTTGAAAACAGATTCGACATCAGTGATTGCATTGCTCGACATTGTCTTCTCATTCGTTTCTCTCACGTCCGCTCGATGCCCCTCGACATCGCAGCGCACGTTTACAGAGACGAGAGCGGGACGGCGTGACCTCACGTACAGCCTGATCTGACCTAACACAGCACACGTTCACTGGTCTGACACTGTGGATTAGCTTCTGCTGACAGGAAGAGTGTTTTAAAGGAAGAAGTTCATGCGTCTGACGTCTGCTGGCATCCCTTTTTCAAAAGAAAGAGCCCCTGAGAAAGTCTTCTACTGCTCCCCAAGATGGCAGAAAGGAACAGTAGAATGTAACACTGATGCATGTGACGACGCGCGCCGGGGGGGCCGTACCACAAAGCAAGTCTGACCAGGCTGAACTGGGGTTTTCTGGTATCGTGACGCTGGTTCACTTTCAAAGACGACAGATCGATGCTGCGGCGCTGATCTGCTCCTCAGCAGGTTAACTTCAGAGGATCAAATCAAGACCCGTCAGCAGCGCGACTCCTGGCCAATCAGATCACTGGAAAGACCGTTAAGTCCTATGAATCAGTGAGTTCATGACAAAGCGGTTACAGGCTTTCTGTCCTGAGGGACAGTTTCCAGCACTCAGTACATTCTGAGACTTTTACAGCTGCTTGTTTTCACTGTCTTTTAAACTTATAAAATCAAACCATTCTCTAATGATAACCGCACATGAGAAGTGAACCCTGTGTTGTCTTTTATCATTTAGAACAGTTTAGAGCTCTTTGTGTAAACCTTGAGTCAGCGTCTTCATACCAGATATCCAGGATCACTCAACCCAAAGACAGCCATGAAGTCAGACTAGCGTCGTGAAACAGGCCCCAGATTTGACCTAAAACCAGAGTAAACCTGATCGCTCAGCAGCAAACAGCCGGCCATCTCTGACACGTATTTAAAAAGCAGACACGTTGCACCAGGTCCCTCTGGTTTCTTATTAAAAATGACCCACGTCATTAAAAACAGGACAGACGGTGGAAGGCCCGCAGGGAGGGTCTGCGCGTGGGGGGTGCATAGAGAAATCATGCCTGTCCGACCTGAGGGAGGCACATCACGGTGTCCGGCAGTTAAAGTGCCAAGCGTCTCCTCTGGTTTCACTCAGGTTTGTGGGTCTGTGGTTCTTTTGTCACCCGGATACTCGCGTGAAGTACCTCTGAAGGTGGAGACGTGACAGGAAATGACTGGAGCTCACAGGCCGAGTGAAGGAACAGAGCCGCGCTCTGGGAAACTCGCTTTCTTGTTGAGAAGATGGATAGCACTCGTGTCTGAACGGTTAACAGGAACATGCTTAGCTTAGCTTAGCTTAGCATAAAGACTGGATCAGTTTTCTGACTGTCAGAGTGTATTTCCAGTCATCTGTCTCCTGAGGATATTATGATTTCTAAAGCTTCCCCAGTGAAGCTAATTCAAGGTGCCTGTGGGGTTTTTGACCACAAGTAGCACGGCAGCAGTTTTTACAACAGGATGCACATCTTACTGTTGCTTCCTCATTGTTCTCCTGATAAACGGCACCGAGAAACACTAAAATGTGTCAAAGTCAGTGCAGAAGAAGACTGGGGGCTGGTAAGAAGGGATGTAACCATTTAAAACACTAAGAAACTGACCTCTGACCTCCAGGGCTGAAAAATGAAGCCAATGCAGAATTGCTAAAGACTGCAGTTCCTCAGATGGCCACTTGAAGCTGCCATCTTAATGTGTCCTACTTTACAGCCTGGTACCAAAAACAGTGAATTTCCCCGTTCATGAGAGCCTGCTACCAGTCTTTATGCTAAGCTAAGCTAAGCTAAGCTAACATCTCCTTGCTGTAGCTTCATATTGAGCGTACAAGCGAGTGGTAACGATCTTATCAGAGTGAATAAGCGTATTTCTCAAAAACTATTCCTTAAAGTTTCCTTCAGCATTGTTACCAAAGTCAACACTGAAAACTCTCCTTCCTCTTCGTACCGCTGAGACTACAAGTAAAAACACCTCAGCCAATCAAAAAGCATATCTGCTGACTGCTGCGGCTCTGAATGACGAGCCGAGGTGACGTGATGCAGGCGGTTCAAACCGAGCGTCGGTTCAGGGTCAGAGGTTAACGGTGTCACGCTGGTTAGTGCATTAGTAGAGGAAGAGGGGCGTTTGGTCACCTGGCCGCTGTTCAGTGCGAGCATTTCATTTTCACAGTTAAGGAAGCTTCTTCATATCTCAGACATCTGGCCTGAGCCCTGCGTCATAAAGTGCATCGACAACCCCGATTCCAAAGCAGGTGGAGCGCTGCGCGACACGGAAACAAAGCCAGAATCAGTCATATTCATGTGTTCACAAAGCGGTGAACTCGCTCCATCCTCTATGATGACTGAGCCTTTCCAGGACGCCCTTTCAGACCCAATCATGACCCTCTCACCTGTTACCAATGAGCCCGTTTACCTGTGGAGCGTTCCACATCTTTCCCAGTCTGTTGTTGTTTCTGTCCCAACTTGTTTTCAGTTGAGTTTATGTCAAAAAGGCTCCACAAATGATCTCATTCTCATATATTTGTGTTTTATGCAGCGTCCCACTTCTTGGAATCGTGGTTGTACAAGAAAAATGTCTAATTTTCACACAACACACAGTTTGTCCTCTTCACAAATGACGACAATGAACGCTACGATTACTTAAATTAAAAGAAAGGCCACTTTCCATGAGGGTGGGTGGACGTGAGACTGCTGCGTCTCCTCCTCTAGATGTGATCTGGGACCGTCTCCAGCGCCTCCGCCGGCTCTCTGTCCACGTCCACGTTCTGAGGAAGAGACAAACTCGGTTTATCTGATGCCAACGTGCAGTTTTCAGAGAGCCTGGAGGAACTATTGCAGGTTTGTCGTTTTACCCATGAAGTCGCTCTTACAGAGTTTATGTTTGTCCTCTCACCCCAACCGCTCACCTTCAGTTTGACCACCTGACTGGACTTACCACTGGTTTGTCCCTGTGTGTGTTGACAGCTTCAATGTTGAGGAAGACAGACTCCACTTTACAACCTGAGGGACAAAAAGAGACACATCAGTGTGAAAGGGAGTCACGATGCTGACGACAAGGAGGAGATTAAAGGAAGGAGCAGCGAAAACCCAGCAGGAAGCAGAAAGAGGAGCTGCCATCATGAGAGACGATAAACGTCCAGACTGACCGTAGGCGACCGGCGTGAGTTTCAGCACCGTGTGGAGGGGACACTTCAGGTACGGCAGCTCATCTGACACACAGGAAACAAGGAAAAAACACATTTGTTTAATCAGAATTAGATATTTGGCTTCATCTCTAAAAACACCTGAAATATTTAGTGTCATGGCTAAAAAAGGTTCAGCGATTCCCTCAAACTGCTGCAGCTTTTAGCAAACAAACAGGAGGGAGTAGAGCATTTGTTGGGACTATTTTCAGCGGCGGATGAATCGATGTTTGGTGCTGTAGCAGAAAACCGTTAAAAGGTGAGACCTGAGCGGCGCTGCTCTGAATAAACGGATTTTCTCTCACCTGCACTCTTGTCCAGGAAGTAGGCGAGCAGACATCTCATGACGGCCTGATGACAGATGACTAAGACGTTCTCCTGCCTCTCCAGCTCCATGATGACCGGCTCCAGACGCTGGACCAGGTCCTCGTACGACTGGTGGCGCACAGACGGACGGGCGGACAGGTTTGTTAAACCATGGTCGGAAATTTAATCAAACAGTCATCGTTTAAGTTAATAATCAGGTAAAAATGCATTCTTTGGTTTCTAACAATCAAATGTGAGGACATGCAGCTTTTAAATAATTATGGATCAAATATCTTTGTGTGGGAAAGTGCAACATTTTTCTCTATTTTATCATTTCTAATGAAAATAAAGATGCTAGCAGCTCTGTGAGGCTGTGCTTTGAGCTAAATGCTAACATGTTCGCAGTGACAGTGCTAACGTGCTGATGCTCAGCAGGTGTAACGACGGTCACCACTGAGTTTACGTGTTTGCTTTTCATCAATGGAGACACTACAGAAACAATATTTCTCTCTCCTCTCGTCATGAACTCAGGACTTGATTTCAATGAGAAACACTGAATTAGTTCAGCTGAATCGCTGATGTCGTGAGTTGAATGGCATGAGGGGAAAAGGTGATGAAGGGCGGCCTCGTCTTGTTGCTTCCTCCCTCCTTCCTCACCTCTCCTTTCGGGTAGCGGTAGCGATACTTGTCTTGGTCCCTCAGTGCAAACTCCTCTGGGTAATTCTCCTGAATCTCCTCATACGTCATTTCCTCACAAACCCCCTGACGCAGAAAAACACAGAGAAACAGCGTCACACACACAGAAATGACAGAGCGTGAACAGTCCAGGTCCCGTCGACTCTGCAGTTTCAGACGGCCGGCACTCACGGCGTCGATCTCGTTGAGGGCCTTCCACTGCTCATACTGGACTCCCAGAGCCTCTGCAGTCTGGATGGTCCTCTTCATGTGGCTCGTCCACACCTTCAGGTCGCTGATGGACTGCCCGCGCATGTACTCGCCCAGAGCGCTGGCAAACTGAAGGAGAGGACGTGAGAACACAAACAGGAAGCAGAACACCTTCAGTCCACAAACGCCACACGCTCCTCACCTTCACCCCGCGAGACGACAGCCCCGTGTCTCCCCCGATGCGTCCCATGAGGTTCAGCTCGCTCTCTCCGTGGCGACACAGGTAGATGGATCTCGGGGTGACGTGGATGTTCATGAGGTAGTAGACTATCCTGCTCTGAATGTGGTCCTGGACCCGGTTCACCAGGTACCTGCTGCCCACGTTGAAGATCTTGATGTACGACAAGTTCCTGCATGAAGACGAGAAGAAGGCCGGAACTCATTTTATGCAAACAGGGGCTGGGGGCTATTTTCAGCTGCCGATTGATCTGCATTTGGTGCTCTGGATACAAACAACAGCATTGTTAGTTTTAGGCTTTTTGTGGAAGTTACTGACAATAAGAACAATACGGTTATGATGAGGAAATGCAGATTTTAAATACATCATGAATGAGGTTTGGGTCAGGCATTTAAAGCGTAAAGTAACAGCTCCACACATCCATCACCGCCTTGCTAAGAGTTAGATGAGAAGATTGACCCTCGAAGCCTGTTAGCTTAGGTTAGCATGAACAGGGGGAAACAGCTAGCTTAGCTCTGTCTGAATCCACACACCAGCACCCATGAAGCTTGCTCATTAACATGTTTTAAGTTTATGTGTGGGACTTTTTTGGCCGGCTGGAGTCAGCTCCTCCGTCTTGTTGCCACTGTGAGGTTACCAGACGACAAGAGGAGCCTCCAGAAAGTCACTGCAGCCAGTCAACAAACTCGCTTTCCCCCCTAAAACCAAAAACTGTCAGATTACATAAAGGAGATATTTAATGCTGTGCTGGCAGTGAACATATAGCATCGATCTGCTCATGTAATTCTCAGGAACAAACACAGGAAGTGTGTTTCCCATAATGCTGAAGAACCCTTTGATGTCTGGAAACAACCGACACCGACACCCGGACCTCCACGTCACCACTGCACCCCTCGCTTCATTAACAACAGGCTGCTTCTTTGTCGGCCCTGGATGTGAAGGGAGCGCTGGGCTCCGTCCAGTGTGGACGGAAACAGGAAGGCTGGACGCGCTCACCTGTCCTTGTTGTCATCCAGAGGGATGTAGGTCATCTTGTAACACTCGATCCTCTTCAGGAAGTCAGCCACGGCCTCCTCTTTGTCGCAGCCTGTGTAGTCGGGGCTGCTCAGCTTCACCTGCTGCATATTTAGAGACAGAGCAGGTTTGAAGGGCTCCAGAGACTTAAGACTGCAGCACACGTCCTCGTCTTACGTCCAACCTCACAGGCTTTTAGGGGACACTTCTCTATTCGTAGTCACACTGCTTCCTTTCAGATCTCAAAATGCTCTCAACTGATCAAATTTATTGCAAATTTTGCAAGTTTATGAACGTCAACAACCTGATTAATGCCGACGAAAACGATTCAAAATCAGACAGAAATCTTAAATCTACTTCAATGAATCCAACGAGCCTCTGAAAGACTGACGAAATCATGAAAAATGAAGGTGAATTTGAAAGGAGGATTTATCTGGAGGATATTTTATCTCCATCTCAGCCAGGAAACAGTTTCCTGGGTGAGCAAATGTTGGAGTTCTGGCTTGTTGATTCAGTGTGTGCACAGCAAACACTTCAGCTTCAACGGAGGCAGCACAGGAAATTAACAGAACATGGGCTGTTTCTTCCATCACGGCGCTTACTGTCTGACGTGTTAAAGGAGGGAAACAATTGAAATGAACTGAGCTAAAATGTATTCAACCAAAATGAGCTGAAAACATGCGGCTGATGGCAGCAGGAGAGCTGCTCTCCGTATGTGCCAGGAGACACGTGAGCTGGCAGAACCTGAGCGACGAGGCCTCGGTTCAGTTTGTTCCACAGCGACAAAGAGGAACAAACTGGGCCCCAGTTCAAGCTGCTCCTGGCTCCAACTCAATACGACTCCCACAGTGTCCCCGCAGCCTCGGCTTCCTGCACGCACGCACGCACGCACGCACGCACGCACGCACGCACGCACGCACACACACACACACACACTTACTTTAATATTCTCAGCGATGATTTCTGGATCGTCACATATTGACTCCACAAAGAAAACCTGAGCAGGTGAGAAAAAAGAAATTGAGGCAGAGTTTTTTCAGGTTTTCACTTGTAAAAAAGGAGAAAAACAACAAACCTTGTAACCGTTTTCTTTGGCAAAGCTGAGGATGACGTCTCTGCGCTCGGTGGTGGTGTTGGTGGCATCGAAGACCTTCCAGAGACAAATGAGACAAATGAGTGACCGAGTCTGTTCGGACTGAAAAATAAATGACCCAAAGCTTTCTGGACTTCAGATGTTTAAAAGAAACTACAGGTGCCTTTGAGGGCCAAATGTGTCAAACTCCATCCATCCATCCATCCATTATCTTCCGCTTATCCGGGGCCGGGTTGCGGGGGGAGCAGTCTGAGCAGGGACGCCCAGACTTCCCTCTCCCCGGACACTTCCTCCAACTCTTCCGGGGGGATCCCGAGGCGTTCCCAGGCCAGCCGAGTGACGTAGTCACCCCAGCGTGTCCTGGGTCTTCCCCGGGGCCTCCTCCCGGTGGGACATGCCTGGAACACCTCCCTAGGGAGGCGTCCAGGGGGCATCCGATAGAGATGCCCGAGCCACCTCAGCTGACTCCTCTCGATGGAGCGGAGGAGCAAAACTGTGTCAAACTCAGTACTTGTATATCAGACTTAGAAATAGGATTTTTATTCCGGCCATTCGATGCGGTTGAATCAAGTGTGTCACAGCCGTCATTGTTAGTGATGGAGCCCGCCGTTCCCGCTCCTGCACATGAAGGATTGATGGGAAACGGTGCAGCTCAGTTTTATGTAACTGACATCAGAAACAGAACTCCTCTGTGTATTAAAACAGTGATGGTGTTTACAGACCGAACGGAGGTTTGTTAGCTGTGAATCTGTGAATACCTGAAGTGTTTTTTAGGTTTTGACATATCGTCACCTCTGAAGTCAAACAGCTGCTTCTTTACGTTTTATCCGGTAATCCCGATCATTCATTTTGAGTCCTGTTTGTGTCACCTGATGAGTGCTCGCTCTCGTTTTGCTCTGTTTTCGGTCTCCTCCAGCTCCTGAGGGAACTATCTGACTCTTTAGGGTTAGGCTGCAGATTCAGCTGATCATTCATCACTACGATCGACTCCTCTCGCACTGGTTTCACTGTGTCATCTCATACATTTCTATTGGAAAAATATTGATTACAGCCACGGGAAGGGTTCCACTCACCGCGACCTGGCCCTGCACTCTGGTGAAGTAGTCGCACACGTCTTTCAGGGCAGCGACAGCACAGGCCCTGGGCACGAAACAGACAACAAACATCAATAATGCAACACACACGGTCTGATTTGCATCCCGGTCTCTCCCCCACACGCTCACACTTCCAGACCCGCTTCCTACAGCTCTGACTGGTTTACGTTCTCAGGAAACCAGACGTGTGCGGTCACACGCTGCCGGCTTTAAGCTGCCGTGGTGGTTCGTACTTGCGTATCTTCATGGCCTCTGTGTTGTCGGCTCTGAAGAACTCGAAGCTGTTGTAGGAACGCGTGGCGTCTCGTCTGTACTGGCCAACGTTGAACACTGCAGAAGAAAGACCAGATGAGCTCAGCTGCAGACCAAAGCTTCCAAAACGTGTGCATTCAAAGCAGAAAGAGGCGGCGTGATGCATTAATGTTGCTGCTAAAATTCACCATTTTTTACCTATTTACACGTTCTCTCAGCATGTTTAGGTTGTGTTAAGCTTCTCACATTCACAGAGAGCAAAATAAGAGGAACATCTTCCAGTTTGATGCAAAGCAGCGTCCATCCTGAGCTACTCGTACTTTTGTGTCTACTCACACACTAACATTTTGCTTGTTTTTTAATCGAACTGGTGTATCTCTGTCACAAATAAACAGTGGACCAGTCCAGAGTCTGCATCGCATGATGGTTAAAGGTAGTGAGGCGTCACGTGATACCTTTCGTTGGAACTCCGATCCAGTTCAGGTATCTGGTCAGCTTCTTGGAGATGTAGGTCTTCCCCCTCGCCGGCAGTCCCACCATCACTATCATGGTCGGGGAGTTGGTGAACTGGGGCACCGATGCTGAAACACACAAACACGCACACAGACGGAGCATTAAAACACCTTTTGTGTGTAGGATAACAACACTGATGGCAGAGGACCTTCGTGAAGCGTCTCAGACGTGTTGTCTGACTGACAGGAGGAGTCTGATGATGTCTGTCAGGTAAATCTGAAGCTACAGCCAGCAGCAGCTTAGTTTAGCTTAGCTTAGCACAAAGACTGGGAACAGAGGGAAACAGCTAGCCTGGCTCCAAATGACAAAATCCACAAAATATGTTCCCGAACATATTCTGATAATGGATTAACTTTTGCTCTAATGTGCTTTTCTTTGTCATATTCGATTGCAAACTGAATATCTTTGAGTTTTGGTTGGAAAAAAGAAGCTTTTTGAGTGCTTTTCCATGGGCATCGTGGGAAATTACAAGATCTCAATTTCTTCTGACGTTCTAGAATTAAAAAAAGATGATCAGTCATAAAAATGACGACGAGCTGCAGCTCTCCTCCTCCTCCTCCTCCTCCTCCTCCTCCTCCTCCTCTTTCCTCGTTTAAAGCCTGAAAACTGAGCTGCCGTGACGTCAGTGACACAGTCTGCACAGTGTGGCGTAATTATCATTTCACACGCTGATCATCAGTGTCATTCATTTCCTGTACTGCAGGCAACACACGCCAACCAAACGACATCAACAACACTGCTGTTAAACCACTTCCCAGGAAATACGTCTGCAAACGTTGAGCTTTTATGAGCTTGTTCAAGCATCTCAAATCTGCAAATTTGCTGGTTTTCTTCTCCATCGTAAAACAAATACCTGGTTTGTTAGCTGGCTCCACCTGTACAGTAAAATGCTGCTCTGATGTCACACAGAGTCACACATCAGACACAGGAAGGACACTTTGCTGAAAACAGACCTGAAACGTTTCATGCATTTTTGCAGAAGAAAGGATCTGAATGCCTCCTCCATCGCTGTTAATCCACTAAGAAACTAATCGTAGCACTGTCACGTTGCATCGCCATCAGAGCTGTATGTACTGATTTGAAAGTGTAGGGATCATCACATGAGCTTCAGCAGAGGAGCGTCCTCGTGCTCTCACAGTGAACCTTTGGGGTGAACGGCCCTCCGGTCTCTGACTGGGACTGAACACACCACCAGCAGTGTGAGGAGAGACGCTGCTCTGCTCCTAAAACTGTCCAACACCTCCTTCAATGCACGAGTATCAACTCGTCAAACTGAAAACGACAGAACAATGTGGCATCCGTGTGTGTGTGTGTGTGTGTGTGTGTGTGTGTGTGTGTGTGTGTGTGTGTGTGTGTGTGTGTGTGTGTGTGTACTCACAGCCTCTGCGCTGGCTCAGCCTGCTTTTCATCCATGGGACCCAGGTCTTCTCCAGAGGATTCTGAGTCAGTTTCCTTTGTGTGTCTGACATGGCTTCAACAGCCAGGTGAGTGTGTGTATAAAACCTCTGTACTGTGTGTGCGTGTGTGTGTTGAACAGGAGGACGAAATAAAGAGGAGCTCTCCAGGTGTGCTTACAGATTTTGAACTTACTCACCTGATGTCAGAGGGGGAGGAGATATGAGTGAGTCAACACACCTGTTTGGCTCCTTGCAGAGAATGGACTGCCTCTGATTGGTCTGATAACTTGTCAGTCATGTCAACTGTTCCAGTAAAGCCCAGGATGAGATCATCCACCAATCACCAGCTCTAAACTTTGCCCCGTCATACAGGAAGTGGTGTAGCATGACAAACCAGGAACAACTGAGCTGAGCCGCTTTGTTAGGATTTCATCACTTCTGATGAAGTATCATAAACCAGCTGTGTGTGTGTGTGTGTGTGTGTGTGTGTGTGTGTGTGTGTGTGTGTGTGTGTGTGTGTGTGTGTGTGTGTGCTGCTCACATGTTCAGATCCAGATGTAAGCAGCACGCACACAACTGTGCATAACGAGTACTTCCACTGTAACTACATTTACAACACTTGTGTATTTTTACTGAAAGCTGTTCCACTGATGACCAACAGGTGGCAGCAACACACCAGGAAACACAGCGATGCGCCAACAAAAGGCAGAGAAGAAGAAAACCACCACCACCACCACCACCACCACCACCACCACCACCACCACCACCACCACCACCACCACTACTACTACTACTACTACTACTACTAGTAAAAAATGAATGTAAACAATTCTGGATTTAAAATACTGAGAAAAAAAATGTGTGTGTGCATTTAGGAGGCTAATTAATGTTGCTTGTCAGTTGCATTATGGGAAAAGTAGGCTCTGGAATTGTTGAGTTGGAGACTATAAATCTGCATTGTTCTGGCCTCTGCTGTTTGATTTCTGATCATTCTTATTTTAATCTGTCAAGGCTGCAGCTTCATGCAAGGTCTCCTTCATATGATGCGTTCAAATACATAAGATTGAACAAGTTTATTTGGGCTTTATTTAGGCTTAATTCTAACCTCTGTATTTATTGTTGAATAGCTCATTCTACACCAATACATCAGGGGTTATAAGATGACTTTTACTGCAGTTTAACTGGAGTGAAGTACAAAGTACATCATTGTACAGTATTTGAGTAGATGTACTTTTCCACTGCTGACTTTTACTTGAGTAAGAAGCTGTTCTTACTCAAGAAGTTTGAGCAAGAAGTTTTACTTGCAGTACTTGTAGCTTGTAATACTTCACTTGAAGTTCTGCCTTTTCCACTTGAGGTTTCAGCTCACATCAGAGTTCACGTCATGTTTCCCCCCCAAAAAGAAAAACGTTGAAAAATGCCATGCAGCGTTGCAAGCAGTGTGTGTGTGTGTGTGTGTGTGTGTGTGTGTGTGTGTGTGTGTGTGTGTGTGTGTGTGTGTGTGTGTGTGTGAGAGAGAGAGAGAGAGAGAGAGAGACAGAGAGAGAGAGAGATCAACCTCAGGTTATTCATCTGTCTGCTCTTGAAGCTCTCAGGTCAAACCTCACCTGTGCTCTCACACCGCACGCGCCGCGGCCGCACGTTCTCCTTGGACTCCATTTGTTTCTTCACGCAGAGAACCAGAAACCACGTGGGTCGCTTCTCATCACAAGACACCCTCCCCCTCCCAAAATACCCGCCCGATAACCCCGCAAGACGTTCTTCACCACGCGGCCACACTCTCTCCTCTCCGGTGCGCCTCCCTCCTCCTCCTCACCGGACCGCCGCTCAGCACGTCCGCGGTGCGCGGTGCGGCAGGAGACGCGAACAGCACATGCTGCACCATATGTTGGACAGCTCCCAAAATCTCATAGGCTCCCGCAAAAATACCACATCACTTACATAATGACGCAGACGTGTGTGTGTGTGCGTGCGTGCGGGCTGCAGCAGCGCGTGTGATCGCTCATGTGGCTGAGTGTTTGTTTTTATCCGCGTCAGCCCGGCCGGAGGGGCGGCGACGACAACCACGCGCTCTGTTCACTGATCAATGACAGTGATCAACAGTTTGCGTCACCGGGCCGCGCACGCGCACAGTGTCTCTCTCGCACATAATGAAAAAAAAAGGAGGAAACGTGCGTCCAAGCGCGCGTGCGGGAAGGTGCATGCTTGTATTACATAACTGATGCTTGTTAGTTAACGTGGTCAGCTGTGTGTGTGTGTGTGTGTGTGTGTGTGTGTGTGTGTGTGTGTGTGTGTGTGCGTGTGTGCGTGTGTGTGTGTGTGTGTGTGTGTGTGTGTGTCGCTGTCACTCACCGTGCGGCCGCTGGAACCGGAGCGTCCTCCCCGCGCCCCCCTGCGTCTCCGTCCCGTCTTGCGTAATCTGCGCTCCGTTCATCCTCCAAATCTATTCCTGGCGGACCGTGTGTGTTATATTAGTATGTGTGTGTGTGCCTGTGTGCGTGTATGTGTGTATGTGTGCGTGTCTAGCATGGACAGCGTGTGTGTCCCTGCCTCCGCTCTGTGGCTGCGTGATGGTCGCCGGTTTACAGACAGCCTCGACAGTTTGTCCCAAAATGTTGGTCCTCCTCATCAGTGAGCTCCCTTCGTTTAGTATTCCCCCGTCACACACACACACACACACACACACACACACACACACACACACACACACACACACACACACACACACACACACACACACACAGTCTGCGTCAGGGAAACTGGTCCTCCAGGTTTAACCCCTAATGAAGCGTCTCTGGAGAGCTTCCTGCTGATGCTGCGCACTCTGTCCTGCGCGTGTGTTTTAGCAGATACACTCACATTTACAGAGATGGAAAGTAACAAAATACATTTACTCTAGTAAAGGTACTTTTTAGTACAGTACTCGAGCACTGTACTTAAGCACAGTTTGGAGCTGTGGCGTCCTTGAGGTCCAGCGGTGAGAAAGGGGCACCAGCTGGATGTGTTGGAGCTGACAGGCTACTTTAGGCTAACCTGATGTACCATCAGAGGGCATCATGGGTACTTTCACTCCGCCACATTTATATCTACAGCTGTCCTATACAGTACACGCATACATACAGTTATCCTGTAGATTCAGTATTTATCCTCCTAAGTCCTGAGCTCAGCTGCTCAGCTGTATATAAAGTTAAATGAGATGATAATCTACTACTTATGATTCTGAAGTGGATCATTCTGCACTCAGTACTTTCACCTTTGATACTTACGGTATGATTTGAGGGTAGTGCTTTTATACCTTTTCCTTTTCAGTGGTTCAGCTGTGAGGACGTGTGTGTTGTTCACAGGTTTGGAGATCCTGGTTCTACATGTCGAGGTGCTGCTGCTGTCAGATCAGGACCTCGTGTGGTACACGTCGGAAAACCCCTGAATGCATCGTTCTAAAGGGCTTGGATGGGCAACTGCTTGTTGGTCGTTTGCTTCATGAGGGTTGGGTCTGAAAGAGGCTTCAGGTGAAGGATGAAAAGCGTCCTGTTAGAGGAGGAAATGAGCAGCGAAGCAGCTCAAAGAAGGTGGGAAGGCCGAGCTTCACGACTGAAGTCCAGCAGGGCCGAAGTCTCAGGTGTGGCTTCCTGTTCCACTGCATTCCACCTTCACACACATTGTCTACCGTTGTGACACACACACGCAGAGAAAAGAGGCCAGGCTCAGGTCCGTTCAGGATATGCGTAGTCCATGTTTATTTATTAGTTGACAGTCTGGGGTTAGTTTGTCGGCTACAGTACAGCGCACAATGCAACAAGCAGGTACAACATCAGCACACCTTAATATTGCAGTACACCTCCCACCCCCCATCACACCCCCCCTCGGTATGTGTGTGTGTGTTTGAGTGCTGAACCCCTCGTCTCCCCGGCCCCCCTCCCTCCACACACACACACACACACACACACACACACATCTCCACTGTTATCACGTCCCTGCTAGATCCTGTGATACTGATTAATTTCATCGCTACTGATGACAATACTGACCGCGTCATCGTAACTGATAGTAGCACTGTTGTTGTTTATTGTATTGTTATTTATACCTAAAGTTTTTTGTCTTTTTCTTTTTTAAGAGTTTTTCTGTTTTTTCCCAACGTGTTTATATGTATAAAAGAAGGCTGCGGCAGAGACGGGCGGACAGACAGACAGACAGACAGACAGACAGACAGACAGACAGACAGACAGACAGACAGACAGACAGACAGTCAGCATCAGGAGCAGAGAGACAGACGGGAGCTGGACTGAGACCTGGGAGACGCTTAACAAGGCAACATGTTGGACTGTGGGTTATTACACTGAAGGAGGCCACTTTCATGGTCCTGTGTCCTTTAGTCTGCCAGTTCAGTTCAAACCAGCTGATCCAAAGAAGGCAAACATCCAGCTGTTTCCTGTCATGTCCAGTTTACCGACCAGAAGACATGACAGGCCCTCCACACTAAGGTAACTGTCGTGTCAGGAAGAAGAAAAGGAGATTTCACAGTGGACTGAAGTCTAAACCCACGTGGAGACACTGTGTGGACGGATAACAGACAGCTGAGTGTGGACGTGATCACTGCAGCTCAACACCAAACACGTCAAACTGCACGAACGCGTTCTTTGAATGTGAATGTGAATGAACGTCTCGGCTAACAAGCCTGAAAGCCTGACAGATCTTCCTCCTCTGAGCCATTAAAACACACCGGTGAGACACACTGTTCCTTCATCACCATGAACACACACTCTGTGGTTTATTCTGACTCGGCCACACACACACCGTCCTCGACAGCACCAAACGTGGATTCATCCACCGCTGAAAATAGTCCCGAACAAATGTTCTATTCCCTTCTGTTGGTGTGTGAAAAGCTGCAGAGAGCAGCTCCGTTTCGAGGAAACGCCTGAATCTTTCTACGAGGATAATTTACAGATTAACGTCTTCACCAGGAGCCAATGGGCTTGGAGCTGAGGGCCACAGACAGGAAGTCCGACAGTGCTGAGCGGCGGACTAACACGTTGTTGGTCTCGGTCTTTTCATGGGATTTGCTGACCACTAAAAACAGAAAGCAAACAGCATCATGAGCTGAACCGCTCTCTGCTCATCAGGCTCGTCTCTCCGGTCCGTCTCTGCTCCACAAACATGAGAGACAAACTTCAGCTCCGGGTCCAAACACAGGGGACGTCCCTGTGTGGAAATCCTGCCTCACACAATCTGTCAGACCGAGTTTGTCCGGCGCGGTGAGGCCACAAAAATAAACCCTCTAAGTATTAAGATTGATTTCCAGTATCGCTGCATCCAGGGCTGCAGAAGACATCAACGCATCTCGCCCATGTCCATCAAAACAGCGCCACCCTGGCCAGGTGTATAAATGTTTACATTTCAGCACTTGTTAATAATCAATATCATCTGCTGCATCTCTAAGCACTATAAAGAAACTCGATGAAGGACGGTGCCTGTTCTCGCTATGATTCTAGTCTTCTCTAAATGTCTCTGGGCTACTAATCGACACGAGAGGAAAACCCAAGAGGAGGCGATGGTGTGGGGCGGGGGCGGGGGCGGGGGCGGGGAGGGGGTGTATGATACAAAGGCTGCAGCAGGTCAGCGAAGGAGCGCCGCAGCACCAACTCAAACAGAACAGAATAAAAAAAATTACAATTTGATCATCTTATAAAAGAAGCAATGGAAATAAAAAATGACAATCTCAAGGTTGTATTTACATTCAGAGAACGCCACGTTAGATTCTCTACGTCTGTCAACTCCTCCTCCTCCTCGAGTTCTTCTGTCCTCCTCTTCCTCCATCCTCCCTCTCTCCCTCAGAGGGTCCTCTATGGTTTTGCTACAGAGTTTCCATAGGCCTCCGTTGTGTGCATCAGTTTACGTGTGTGTGTGTGTGTGTGTGTGCATAGGGGTGTTTCTGTCTGTGGTCACATTGTACGGTGGCCCTGATGGCTCTGTGGCGTTCAATAAACGATGATGTTATTGCAGATCTTTAATTTAACCAGACGACACAAACGTGTGAGCTCATCTCACCTGAGTGAACATTTGCAGTGCTGTGAGCCCTCAGGGCCACCGTAACATATGTGTCCTGCATTTTACCTGCTGAGCAAACACGAGGATGATGGAAAGGGAGTGAGTGTGTGTGTGTGTGTGTGTGTGTGTGTGTGTGTGTGTGTGTGTGTGTATGTGTGTGTGTGTGAGAGAGGAGAAATGGATGACTGACAGGCGGATGGACAGAAAGAGGGCGGAGAGGAGGCTCAGCTGGGCTCTCTTAAGGCAACAGATCTCCCATCGCTGCATGTTACAGGGCAGGGATGGAGAGCATGGACAAACACACGTACGAGCGCGCGCGCACACACACACACACACACACACACACACACACACACACACACACAAAGAGTCACTCTTTAAAAGCACACACTAAATATCATCTCAATGACTGTTAAATGCCTCAGGGAGGGGCATGCATCTTAGGTCTGACAGCCGCGCATGTCAATAAATAGCAGGATCATCCCAGACGCATGCACACAAACAAATAAACAGCTCGCAAACAGCAAATAAAAACAACAACACACAGAGGCCACAAAGATGCACAAAAGGTAAAAACTGAACCGGGAGTGGTTTCTCTAAAATATGACTTTAAACGTGTTACTGAGACTTAATGTTTGCACAAGATGAAACAATGACATGATCAGACAGGAAATGACTGTTTTCCACTTTTCTTTGTCCCACTCTTCACCACGTCAGCCATCATCTTCCTCTCCTGGACTTCGTTGCACCAGCTGTTTGTAAATCCATCACTAACCCTTCTTCAGCTGTTAGCAACTGCTAGCTAGTTTCAAATGAGCCCCGTTCAACAGAAGTCTTGATTAAAGCCTTTAGTAATCTGTAACTCAGCTACTAAGTAACCTCTGTGGCAGTGTCCAATCAGGAAGCTTTCAAAAATGTAAACAAGGAAGTCAACTGCAGCATGGACGCAAACGCTCTGTCTGTTGTCAGCTCGTCCGGTCGCTGCAGCCAGGCCACATGTTGTGTTTCTAATCCTGCAGCAGGCAGATTCTCCGTCGCCTGTCAGCGATGATGAGTTGCATCGAGCAGTTAGTTTGAATGTTTAACAACAGCTGGTCTCCACACGACAAATCTTTTGTGTGGTGCAACCCGCTTCAATTCAGCGAAAACTCGACCGAATAAACGAGTTTAGAGGAACAGCTGGTGCAACGGGCTCCTGTCCTCCACGTCCCTCTGTCTGTCTTTCTGGGAGACGAGTGAAGAGTTATCTGATGTCTTCATGTGTTTGCTTGTGTGTGTTTCTGTGTGTGTGTGTGTGTGTGTGTGTGTGTGTGTGTGTGTGTGTGTGTGTGTGTGTGTGTGTAAACTTGTAGAAAAGGAGAGACATCCTGTAAACAGCTTCACTGCATAAACCTGTGGAATGTATTGAGACTGTGTGTGTGTGTGTGTGTGTGTGTGTGTGTGTGTGTGTGTCTTCTTGCACTATAGCATTGCAGGCAGTGGAGTCAGGAGTGGTCTGTCCCTTTGTGTTTTGCTGCAGGCAGGCAGTGTGTATGTGTGTATGTGTGTGTGTATTTTTTTGGATTGTGGTTATGTGTGTGTGTCTAGCTGGGCCGGTTCAGGATGCTCGACATGGATGGAGCGATGGGGGGAGGCGGGACAGCGTTAACGGGGGAGGCGGGACCAGAGCTCTCATTGCCGTGGGGGACGGGCCCCCGGCCGCTGTACTGGCCGATGAACGAACCGTCTTCGTTGAACTGGATGTCCACGCTGTCTCCGTATTCGGCCAGGGAGTCGTCACTGCCCAGCTTACTGTCCCCGCAGAGAGACGGCTGGCTGTCCGAGCGCTTCTCATCTCCGTCACTGAAAGACGACAGAGAGACAAAACACGTCAGCAAGCACCACAAAGTCTAATGCTGGAGTCTCAAATAAAGGCCTGGGCTGCCGCGGCCAGCAGGAGCAAATAAAGAGTGGTGGATGATCAAGGCACACATGGAAGTACCTGTACTCTACTGCAATAAGAGTTTAATAACACATTTCTCATTATTATTATGTACTTGTTATTCTCACCACTCTGCTGCTCTGTTTCTCTTTTTTAACTGAATTATTGTTTTCAGACTTCTTTTTTAATTTTTTCTGCATTCCTGATCAATGCAACACTACCATCAACAAAAACCCAACACTTCCTGATGTTTTTTCACATTAAAAGCCTCCCAGTAAAAACAAGGTTTAAGTGGAAATGCAAAGTACACTGAATATTACACTGAATTTATCAAAACAACGTGGAAACATGGAGGAAAATGGGTGAAATTAGAAATTCTTTCTGCCACTGACGTCATTTAGTTAAATTTAATGACACACCATCACAACACAGTCATGGGCACAAGAAGCAAAACATGCATGTAAGAGTTAAAGAGGTGGTTAACTTCCTCACCTCTCCAGGGATCTGCAGGCAGAGCGTTAAGAAAGAAAGACAAGTGAGATGAAAAGGACGGAGAGCCGGGAGTGTTAGAGGTTTAAAATAGAGGTTTCATTCCAAAATAAAGTCAGTAAAACATGAACCACTGTAGCAAAATCATTATTATTATTATTATTATTATTATTATTATATAAACCACATGACTTCATGACAAGTTGTTCTGATACTGACAATATTAAAATGGATAAATAATAGTGTGTTATTTTGATATGAAGCCATTGACTGAATGAGGGATGCACTGTTATAAAATCATGGGAAGCAGCACACTGCCGGCGGCTGGAAACGGGGTGGGATTAGGAGGTGGGATTAGGAGGTGGGATTAGGAGGAGCACAGTATGAATGGATGTGTTAGTGAGAACGTTCATCAGAGTCAAATCAGTTCGGGCCTGTCCTCTTCAGAAGCGGCGTCCTCGTCTACGTCAGCTCTCTAATGAGTCTCCTGAGATCCAACCCCACGTTCAGACTAACAAAGCATCATAAACGTCAGTACGAGGAACCCCAGATTAACCCCAAAGAGCAGCTTCAGTTCACTTCGAGAACCACACGTTCAGTGCATCATGATATTGACCACTTAGAGGTTAGTTTACTAAAGTGGTGGATGGTGCGTTTACTTAAGCGTGGTGGTACTTCAGTACAATTTTTGTGATTGCAACCACTATCCTTTCTTTAGGTTTCTGTCTGCATAGATGGAGAACTTGTTTCCATACGGCCAATCAAACCTCATATAAAGCAGTGACATCAGCGTTATGTCATAGGCAGAGCAGACGGTCACACTGAGTCTGACTGATGCTACACAGCACAGAAGCTGCAGACTTTGAACAGTGAGCCACAGTGGCTTTCCAGCTAAAGTCTCCTTCTTATCTAAGTTACAAACATGAACACACGTCTTGTCCTCCGCCTTAACTTGATGAACGAGTGACCAAACAAACATTCACCGGGTCAAAGTGCACTGCTCATGTCAGTTTGCAGGCTAGATACTTAATTAGCTGCTTAGCTGTAGCACATCAAACAGCGTGTATTTGCCTACGGTCCAGCTCGATGCTGGCGTGGTCCTTCAAAACCGCCAACAACACTGTGTCTATCCATGGCCATGACCTCGAGTTTGTTTCTCTCATTCTCCTGCCGGTGCTCAGCCTGCCAGCCGAGTTCGGATTCTCCTCAAATGGAAAAAGACTGCACCACCATCTGCTGGCTGGAGGATGTAACACACACCTCATGCTTCTAAAGCTAAGCATACTATTGTTGGATTAATATTCTATTGTATTCATGTTTATGAGTTTTGGACATCCCTTGGAGACAAGTAACGTTGGGCTCTACGGCTCTGTGTGAGCAAAGACTCACCTGTACTCTCCAAAGGTCTCATCTTTCATTGGCCGAGCTTCAGAGTCCACCTCCTTGTCTTCTTTGTCCTTCACTGCAGGAGAGAAAAAACACATCAAACTCTTGATGCTTGGAGTCTCAAAGTGTCTCTGTGTGTATTTAGTTGTGTATGTGAACGTGTCTGTCTCACCTGCGTATTTGCCACCCTTGCTGCGTTTGATCAGGCAGAGGATGAGCAGTATCAGCACCAGTAGCACGATGGCGCTGATGAGTCCTATCAACCAACCCTGGGCAGCGAACCCACCCGCCACCTCCGTTGGCACTGAGGGGTGGAGAGAGACCAGAGATGACTTCAGAGTCAGAGGCCTTTATTAGAGACAGGCCCTTATTTCTGCCGTCCCCTGCTCCTCAGTCATACCTGGTCCTGTGGTCCACGGCGTCGCTTCCCACTGAGTGTCGTTCTCATGAATGATCTTAAGGTGGTACTGAGTTCCCGGTTGGAGGCCTGTCAACGAATAGAAGCCCTGTGTGGAGTTCACCACCTCTGACTCCTCCCACTGAGCCCCGACTGCAGTAGACACACACACACACACACACACACACACACACACACACACGCACACACACACACAGAGTGTCATAGATTAGTAAAGTTCTTGTTCGTCTGTCGTATTCTGTTTCCTCTCTCTTCCTCTCTCATCTCTCTTTCTTCTTCTCTCTTTCCTTCAAACACCTTTTTCCTCCCTCTTCGCTCTGATAGTTCTGCCTCGGGTTCATGTTGATCTTGAAAGTGTTTCCACCTCATAAAGCAGTCGTGACTGAAACTTCAGCAAACATCAAACACACACTCCTGTAAGCAACGTTCACTTCATAATAAATATCGGCTTCCTCTTCTCTCTCTCTTTCCCTCTCTGTGCTCTCCTCCTCCAGTTTTCTCTTAGTCATTAGGCAGAAAAGCGAATTCCTCCATCAGCCCGTCTCTTCCCTCCACCCTTTGCTTACAGCTCTTCTTGAGGTAGTGGATGTGGAAGCCCTGGTTCCTGTCTCGCTCTCCGGGAACCCAGCTCAGGTTGAGAGACGTGTTACTGGGAGCTATGGTGATGTTGGATGGAGGAACTGGAAGGAGAGAGACAGGAAGAGGTTTTGGAGAAAAGGGAAGGAAACAGGCGGCAGGATATGATGGAAGTTATATAATTTGGATATTTCACTGTGTTTGAGAACACTGTAAAGAAACTACTGTAGTTTCACCTCCTTCAAGCAGGGTGGCGCCTCTCCGTGTGATGGGAGGCCCGTCTCCAGCGGCGGTCCGTGCGATCACCTTGAAGATGTAATGGCTGTTGGGGTCCAGAGGCTCCAGCTGAATGTGAGTCACACTGGGATCGCTGATGATCTCCATCTGCAGGGGGCTGTCTCTGCTCTCCACCTCTACAGACCAAACGCAAGCCAGCGAGCATCAGGCAGCGGCTGACGACTTTCACTCAGCTCCAGTACTGCACTTTACTGCAATTTTCAGGTACTTTACAACTTTGCCTAATTCATTTTCAAGCCACTTTTTACTTCCACTCCACCACTTTTCACAGGGAAATACGGTCCCTCATACTCCATTTATCTGACAGCTAATGTAGAGCTACGAGTGACTTTGCAGATTAAGCTTGTACAAACTGTCCACAGTCATAATGTCGTTAAAACTCGCCCCCCTCACCTGCTGCAACGGTAAAATGTTACTTCCACATTAACGCTTTAATAACCAATCACAAAGGCTGTTTGTCTGCATAACAAATACTTTTGCTTTTAATACTTTTGGAGCATTTGGCTGAAAATGCTTCTGTACTTAATTCAGCTTTTGAATGCAAGACTTTTACTTGTATTGCAGTTTTTTTAATAATATTTTGTTGCTACCTTCACCGATCTGAATACTTCTTCCACCACTGGTTGTCTATCATTTGCTACAGCCAGCAGTCAGTTAGCTTAGCTTAGCATGAAACAAGGAAGCTGGCTGTTTTTGTCCTGAGATATAGCTGAGTATCAGTGACAGTCATCTTTGGACAGAGCCCGGTTATTACTTAGCAGCTGAAAATGAAACTGGCTGCATTTTCACCATTTTGTTATGTTTACCATAAATATATTGTTTTGTTCCAATAATCCAACAAAGATCATAATCATGAAAGCCTTTTTGAGCATGCTGTCCTCCCCAGGCTGTTCATTTTTGTACAGCTCCAGCTGCAAACCTTACCCTGTTGATACTGCACCATGTATCCCAGCAGAATGCCGTTGGGTTCAAGAGGGGGGGTCCAGTAGAGAATCAATGATTTTTCTGACGGGCTGTCGAACCTCAGTGATGCAGGAGGACCAGGAGCTGCACAGTCACACAGAGCACATGCAAACACAGTGAGCACGCCTGAGAAATCCACCTCTTCGTGTGACTTTGCTTCTGATTTCGACTCACCTCCCTCTGGGGTGCTGAAGTGGTGGGGTGGGGAGTGGGGGCTCTCGCCTTTGTTGTTAAAGGCGGTGACGGACAGCTCATATCGGGAATACAGCCGCATCCCTGTCACCTCCTCTGAGGTCTTGATGCCGTGGACCACCACCACCCTGCTCTCCTTGTCCCTCTCCTTCCCGCGCTCTGACCTCCCCTCTCTCTCCTCCTCGTGGTGCAGCTTTCCAAGAGACCTCCGGCCTCGCCCCCCCTGGGGACCCAGCCTCCTGATGTAGATCTGACACGGAGGCAGACAAAACTAAATGAATGTGCGCTTCAACCAGTGGTTTGACCAAGAATGATGGATGTCAGTGGCGGAGCTATGAGACGACCAGTGGTGGCCGTGGCCACCATTGGTCACTCTCTGGCCACCCCCCCAGCTGTGGGATAATTTTGACCAACGTGGCTCTGTGGTGCAGAACATTAATGCTCGGACGCATTTCACTGCTGCACACAACTTTCCGAGGGATGAGAGCAGAAGAGAGCTGCCTGTTGTGTGGAGGAGCTGTCATTAAAACTGCTATAAGGTCACACTAAAACAATTGATAAATAAAAACAACTACAGTAACAATCATAATAATGAAAACAGTCATCTAGACATTTCAGGTATCAGCTTATTGCCACCCCTGTGTGAGTGATGGTCTCACCTTGGCCACCCAATGAAAAATTTCTGGCTCCACCAATGGGATGTGTCAGTGTTGTCTGGAGCTCAAACGATTAGTCGTGACTGAAAACTAATTTGCCACGATTTTAATTAAGGATTCATTGTTAAATCTTTTAGCAGTGTCAGAATTCCAACTTCTTAAATTCTCTGTTGTGTATCATTGTGCACAGAATTCTTTATGTCTTACAAAATTAGAAGATTTTAATACATTTCCACATCAATTTAAAACACATTTTCCATAAGATTATGTGGATTTATGTGTCCATATGTTAAAATATTATTTACCAAACTTGATGAAACTTTTGGAAAATCTGCTCAGGTGGAAATGGGCGGGGCCTTCACTGACAGGTGTGTCTTGAACTGAGGAATCTAATGGAGTTCAGGCCTCCTGGTTCAAGAGTCATGATAGAAAGTGGCCACATGGTGGTGCTATCTGCCCCTCATTGTGATCAGCTCCTCCTTTGCTCATGGCCAAACTCTGTTAATGCTGTTTAATCGTACCTTGTATCCCTGCAGCAGGCCTCGCACATTCTGGGCTTCGTTCCACTTGACTCTGACTGTGCTGTTCATCACGGTTACTGAGACTCCAGTGGGAGCTTCCTCAGGTACTGGGGGGGGGGGGGGGGGCAGCGAGAGAGAGAGAGAGAGAGAGAGAGAGAGAGAGAGAGAGAGAGAGAGAGAGAGAGAGAGAGAGAGGAATCAGCAAAATTAAGGCTTAATGAATTTATCAGATGCATGAACACATGGGCCTGTGCCACCCAATCCTGTCACAATGGCACTCATTTGAATGATTGAACATGAGCGTTGGACCAGCAGAGGGAGCACTCCCAACTCATGGCCGACTACCGTGGAGGTATGAGGAGAGCTGAACACCTGACGGTCAGTCAGTCCTGCTGCGGACACACCTGCTGCACTGTCCAATCACAGCCTGTCAGCCCAAACTAAGACAAGATGCTTCTCATAATAATGGTAGTGTTACACAAAACCGACATGCAGTTAACTTACAGCTGCCTGTCCGTCACTCACTGGCGCTTCTGACTCTTGACCTGAAGACATTTTCCCTCAAACAATCAGTGACAGCAGTTATCACGCTGCTCGTGACGAGCTGCACAGCAGATCATCTGTTTTCCATCATTACGAGATCCAAACAACGACTGTTTGTCACCACGCTCATTCCACAGAGGGACAGAGAGGCTGGCTGATGCAGAACAAGGCTCGATGTGATGCTGCGGGAAGACGTTTTACAGGACGACCATTTCACTCTTTTTATATCCAGACTCCTTTTAAAGAGGGGAATTTTACGAGGGATTTAGCCTGAAGCAATTTAGCACTGTTTTCATTTTAATTGGATGATTTTTGTCTCATTTTTTTCCTTATTGGCCTAGAAGAAGTGAAACTGTGCTGAAAGCGAGAGGAAGATCTAAATTTTAAAAACTAAAAATAAAACTAAAATAAAACTTATTTTGATGGGGGATTTCATGACTTTCCTGTTTCCCTGTCTGCATTTATTGTGTATAATTAATGTACATTATGCTTATGTTTGTATTGTTATTAATTTCTTTCTTTTATTTGCAATTATTTGTATTTTCTATTACTTTTAATTTCCAGTTCACATGGCTTGGGGGCATTTTTAAATATTGCTTTAATGACATTTGCACCTGTATAATCACCACACAAATCGTTTGCTGGCTTTTAGACGTCAGCTCAGAATTGCCACGCACAGACAGTTTGTGCAGTAAAGGACCCTCTCATCACAAAATCTGAAATGAACGATCCAAAGTGTTCAGGTGACGTACTGTCCTCTCCTGAGTGTCCGATCTCGGGCTCCGGCGCTGGTCCTTCTCCGAGTGAGTTGACAGCCTGGACTTTGATCTCATACGCTGTGTATGTGCCTGTGTTGTTTACCAGGAACGGTGGGGACTGGATGTCGGCGTGGTTCCAGTGTACATTCGTGCCGCCGGCCTCCCGCCATGACACCTTGTACAGGAAGCCCTGGCCGTTATGTAAGCGCTTGTCCATTTCCTGCAAAGACACACGAATATAAAATGGATCTGTTGTGCATGCATGGGCACACACGCAGAGTATTTTTACACACAGATACACAGACTGAAGTACTCACATTCCACGTAATGAGCAGAGTCGTTGGGTCTGTGGAGTCACTGCGCACACCAGTGGGGTTTCTGTCAGGGACTGGAGGAACGAGGCAGAGAGACGCACAAAGACAGAAAACATCCCATTTTAAAGAGGCAGTTTGACAAATAGTTTGCTTTCTTGCTGAGAGTTAGATGAGAAGTTTGGTGCCACTGTCATATCTGCCCCATAAGTGTGAAATTACAGCCAGCAGCCCATCAGTTAACTTAGCATAAAGACCACAATCAAGCTAAGTTGGCTGTAGCTTCACATTCAAGACATGAGTGTGGTATCAATGTTCTCAACGAAGGCGAGAACCGTGTTTTCTCAAACAAAAGCCTGGTCTCAAATAATAAACAGGAGCGTAGTCACCAAAAACATAAGAAGTAAAGGATGATTAATTTGAAACAGACACAAGGAAGTGCTGAGTTTGTAATAATGGAATAATGCAATAAGAAAAATGTAGTGTATCAGAAAACATATATGACACAATAAGACCAAATAAACTTATCAGAGAGGGAGGATTTGAATTTAAGGGCTGTCTCTTATACAAGCCTGCATCAAATAAATTTACCTTGAATATATTTCAGAATTATCTTATTTTAATGCAGTCAAAATAAATGTGGGAATCAAAAGAAAAAGGCGTCACGTACCAGCTGGTGGCGTGCTGTGGTGCTCGGAGGGCTCGCTGTGGTTGCTGGAGCCGAGCTCATTGACGGCGATGACCCGGAAGCGGTAGGTGCAGTAGGGGTGGAGTGTCAGCTGCAGGTGGTTGAAGTCTCCGGGCACTCTCTTCCACTCCTCCCACTTCCACTTCCCCATCTCTGTGTGTTGCTCCTCCCGGGCCTCCACGATGAACTCTGAGAGGAGAAGGACACGATGATGGTAAAACTACATCCTGTACCGTGTTAGGACCGTGTCCCCTGAGCAGAAAGCCCAGGGACGAGCAGAGGGACTAGCTGATGAGCCAGGCATGTAACTGTGGACAGGACCCTGGATTTTATGAAGGCGGTACATGTTTTAAGTCCTGCGTGTGTGTTCAGTACCAATGATGGGGCTGTTGTTGGAGTCTCCTGGGATCCAGCTGAGAGTGAGGCTGTGGTCTTCAACGTCAGACAGAGACAGATCTTTGGGAGGGTCCGGCCGTGCTGAGGGTCCAACAGAAAACTGTTAACACCTTTAACACTGAAAGTCTACAGTAAACTCACACACACACACACACACACACACACACACACACACACACACACACACACACACACACACGCACACACGCACAGGGTCACATACCTACTACCGTGATGGAGCCAGCGGCTTTCACGTGGTCCAGCTCAGTGATGACCTCACAGGAAAAAGGCGCGTTGTCATTTGACTGGACATCTGTCACCTTCAGGGTGCCATTCTCAAAGACAGTGTACCTACACACACACACACACACACACACACACACACACACACACACACACACACACACACACACACAGTCATGTATATTTTCAGTGTCAGCACATATTTCACTGCCAGACCTTCTGCTAATAACTAGTTTAACGTATCAGCTAAATCACTCCAACGTGGAGTTTCTAGACATCAACGTGTTTCAGTCTGAAGCGTCTCAGGGCGTTTACTTGTCGTCGGGGGACGATTCCTGCAGTTTTTGTCCGTCTTTCCTCCAGATGATCTGGTACTTGTGCAACTGAGGGTCTTTGTAGAAGTGACAGTCCAGCAGAGCGTTGGATCCTCTGAGCGTACGAAGGTCCTGGGGTCCCGTCAGGATCACTGTTCCATCTGACAGGAAATACAGGACAGGTAACCGTGAGCAGCAGCGATGGCCTGTGTGTTGATGTGCACGTCTGGCACGTGATGAGCTGTAGACTGTATCAACTAATGTAAAAGTTATGGCTGAGACTCACTGAAGACTTCCAGGTGAGCGTTGATGGAGATGTTGGTGTGTTTGACAGAGCAGGCGTACACGCCGCTGTCATCGTGACTGACGTCGGTCAGCTCGATCGTCCCATTGGTCAGCAGGGAGATGCGGGGGTCCGACAGCAGGGGAAGCCTGTCTTCACCCTCCCTATGGAGGCCACACACACATATTGATCATCACACACCTTAACCGCTGCAGCTCTCTTTCAGGGTTTATTCCAACATTAGACACCGAGCGGTGAATACCACAGCGACAGCAGTAAACACTCGATCAATGAAGAGTGTTTCCTGGTCCATCAGTGAATGGATGATAGACAGAAGAAGATCAATAACTGATGGACTAGAGAGCGGGGCAGTAACAGTATGAACACTGTGAGCTGGGAAAAACATGCTGTGCAATGCAAACATTGTTTATCTTAGAGAGGAGAGCGCAAAGAAATCTGCCTCAGTATGGTGGAAGTGAATAATTTAACATTTCACGTCTTTATTTTACTGCTAAAGAAGACTCATTAGTGTCATTTTATTTCACTTTTTATTTAGTTTTAAGATATTTAGTCCAAGAAGAACCAGGATTAGCTTAAAAATGTGTGTATCTTAAAATCTAAACTTCCTTTTAGTGATTTGTCCTTTCATAGCTGAGGAGTTTGGCTGCTGACTTCATTTCTTCAGAAATGGCATGAAACCACTGACGGAGTTCAGCTCCTACATGAGACTGCAGAGTGCTGTGTCAGTGCGGCCACCTGAGGGCGCTGCCGCATCGAAAGTCAATACCTGCTGCAGCGCAGACAGATATGTTAAGATCTGAGATTTCCGCCACAGACTGAGGACCTCTGAACATAACGTGAATGACACTTTACCACATTTCTGCCTGCCATGGCGGCTGATTAACAATCAAGACCACAACTCCCATGATCCCACGCTACTAGATGATGTCATCACAGTACATGTTTTGCTTTCGTTGCTTTGCTTTCACCCTCGGTTCATCGCAAACATTCAAAAATCACCAAATGTGGAGATACATGGCTTTCACTGGACAGGAAGGGCATGAAAACTGTGATCTGAAAAGTAATCAGTCACTGTCAGACAAGTAGTGGAGTAAGAAATTATGAGGGATGTAGTAGGATCGAAGTATAAAGTGGCATACAATGAAAATACTCAAGTACAAGTTCTGTGCCTTGGCTTAGTACTGATGTGCAGTACACATCTTACAGGAGCTACAGCGCATTCTGGAGTGTTGGATGGAGGAAGTGGACAACGGACAAAATACCTGAAAGTGTGTGTGTGTGTGTGTGTGTGTGTGTGTGTGTGTGTGTGTGTGTGTGTGTGTGTGTGTGTGTGTGTGTGTGTGTGTGTGTGTCTCACCATGTGACGTGTGGTCGTGGAGAGCCAAAGGACTCACAGTGCAGCCTGACGCTTCCACCCTCGGTGACTCTGTACACCACCCCATCAGAGGACAGGATCTGAGGGGGGAGCTCTGAGGGACGCAGAGGACGCAAATACACACCGTTACTGCATACTCTGAGTACAGAGAGTGCAGTACAGCAGTACAGTAAGACAGGCCGAGCGGCGTGGACGTACCGACGACGTAGAGGTAGGTGTTGATGAGGATGGAGCCGTGTTTGTTCGTGGCCTCGCACTGATAAATCGCCGTGTCAGCAAACTCGACGTCCCTCAGTATCAACACGCCGCCTGAGACGCTCCGACGAGGGTCAGCATCCACCTCTGCATGGCCAGGAGGAGGAGGAGGAGGAGGAGGAGGAAGAGGAGAAACAGGAGGAGGAGGAGGAGAGCCGACAATACTGTGAGTTTGTCAAACAGAAACTCTGAACACAAAGAAGTTTGAAGAGGAGACGACGTCCAACCGATGAAGCTGCAGCTGTGACAGTGTGACCCCTCGCTCGCTCTCTCTCTCTCTCCACTGTTTAACTTTCTTTCTTTCTGTTTCACTTCTTTTGTTCATTCCCTCATCGCTTCCTCCCTTCCATTTTTCCTCTCTTCCCTCTTTCTTTCTTCCCTCCATCATGCTTTGTACCTTTCCATTCTTCTTCCCTTTCTTCCTTTCATCCTTCATTGCTCACTTCTCTCTTTCTTTCTGTGCTTCCTTCAATTCCTTCTTTATATCTTTCCTTCCCTCTTTGCATCCTTCCCTCCTTTCTTCCATCTTTCCAGCCTCCCCCTCTCTCTTTCTTGCTCCCCCCCCCTGTGGGAGTCAGCTGAGGATCTGGTCTTGTCTCAGCAGAAACATCCCGTCTGATTCATCTGAGCTTAAGAGGTTTTCTATGATGGTGGACTGAGTGGAGCCAGGAAGTGACGGCTGCTCTTCCCTGAAATCAAACTTTGTCTCACGTGATTTAATACTTTACCTGAAACACAAGCGTAAAACCTGCTGATCACTGGAGACTGAAAACAGGCACTCGATTAGGCATCAGAGCAGAACGACTTCACTTCTATATACACTTTTATTTATGTTTGTTTATATATTTATCTTTCAATCTAATTTCCAGTTCAGTTCCATGTATTTATCTGGGATATAATCACACTTAATGAACGGGCGTACCTGTGACCGCCTGACCGTTGATGCTCCAGGTGATGATGGGGGTCGGGATGCCTTCAGCCTGACAGTCCAGTCGCACCGTCTCTCCGGGGGCGTACAGCAGGTTCTGAGGTTCCTTCACCCAGTACGGAGACGCTGCAGACAGAAAGCAAACAGCTGTAGTGCTGCAGCCAAAGAACAGCTCAGTTTGACGAGAAAAGCGTGAGAAAGGAATCATCGATCACTGCCGCCGTGGACGCTGTGCGCGACGAGCTTCAGGCTGCAGGCCTGCGACATCAAACACTGTGCACTGACTAATGTGGAAAAATCATCTTTTTATGCTCCGTCGCTCAGTCGATGCTGACTTATGTTTTAAACACATGAATAAAACAGAATGATGAACTGTAAGATTCTCATCAAAAATTATTTTAAAGTTAAAGTACTGATTCCACTGGCCAGCAGGGGGTGCTGCAGCCCCCTCAGCACCCCCTTCTCACAATTGTGGTCTTCCTAGGCCCCAAAAAACAAAAATGCAAGGCTGAACAGCTGCTGGGCCCCTTTAAAGTTAATATTTGTGAAAACCAAAACGTTTGCTGCTTCCTGTGCAAAGAGTTTTTATGCAGTCAATCGTTTACTGGCTTTAATTTGGCCTTGAGTTTTCTTTGGCTTCTCACAGTCATCACGCTGTGAAGGGCAGCATCCTCTTCACCGTGTCTCAGAGCTAACGTGACGGTCACGTGCTCACGTCCAGGCGCCCGGCGGCCTACCTTCCACTGTGACGGTGAAGGAGTGCGTGACGGAGCCGAGGTCGTTGGCGGCTCTACACTCGTACTCGCCGTCATCTTCCAGGGTGATGCTGTCGAAGCGAAGCCACCGGTTGTGGCTGTCCAGCTGGCCGGTTGTTTCCTCCAGGCTGCCGTCCTTCTTCTTCCATTCCACCTTTGGAGTGGGCCTGCAGAGAGAAGAGAGACACGAGGAAGAGGGAAGAAGAAGAGCAGAGAGATGAAGATGTGAGGGAAGGCCGACGGATCGACGTGGAGGAAATGAGAGCTGAATGAACTCAGACGAACTGTGATGGAATACGAACACATTTCATCGTTAACCAAAATTAAAATGACACTCCATTTATCGGCCTGGGCCGGAGCTGTCAGGGGAGGACAATTAGAGCGAACACAGAACAGCAAGAGACACAAAGTTTTTTAATGGAAAGGATTAGTGTCAAGCCTGTGTGTGTGTGTGTGTGTGTGTGCGTGTGCGTGCGTGCGTGCGTGTGTGCGTGTGTGTACATGGTGTTTCACAGCCAAACCTTAATGCTGATGAAGACACGTGCAGCATGTGGAGTTCACTGGCTGTTAGCTTTAAAGGACTAAACCTCTTTAATTAAAGTCAAACCAGCGGATGCTTTAAAGTGCATTCATCTCTGATATGTCCACATGGACGATTCTTTCAGTACGTGACGTCCTGCAGACACCTGAAGGCAGCAGGACACACCTGCTGATACACGTGCAGCCTCTGATGTGAGAGGTGGCGTCACGCCCACCTGTCCACTGCGTTTACCTTCACTGAGCAACATGCACATGCAGGGCTGGTTTTTGCTAAGGGCAATGTGGGCGACCGCCCAGGGCGCAATCTATGCACCCTCAAACAAAAAAAAAAAAAAAGGATTTCATTCATCAATTAATATAGACCTGTATACCTACATGTCATTAACGGGGTTATGTGAAAAATGTAAAAAAAAAGAGAAAAAAATCTGTGCATACATCTATGTGAACGTGTTTACATCACGTGACGTACAAACGTACAAAAGGTAATGATGTGGAGTCTTCATCTTCATCATGGATCAAAGTAAAAGCCATCAGGTGCCCAGTTCAGAAAAAGAAGAAGAGGAGAAACGGGCAAAAGATGAAGGCATGCAGGTTTCTATGAGTGACGTGAGTGACTGTAGCCAATAGGCTATTTATTAGCCTCCTGCTAATATGTTGCTACTTAGCCACAGAAGACGACTGTATTTGGTTTGTAGTTTTGCTGAACTAGCAACTATTAGAAATGAGGCATCATGTCATGCAACTAATTTCACCCACAGGCAGCCTAGCTAGTTTTTAGTAAGTGCAAGTTCACACTCATACAGATTTCGTATGATGATGTAATTGATGATTTTGCATCAAAGAAGGCTAAAAAAGTCAGGTTTTAGATTGCACTTTACACCTGTTGTTCATGTTAATGCCAGCTGTAAACAGGGTGAAAGACCCAGGTTGAAAAATCTGCTGCAGTCTGAGCACTGAATTCAGATGATGTTAATTATCTGCTGTTTCTCTACGTGCAAAACCGGCATGTGATCGTTTGATGTGTTATCATGACTGGAACAGTTCTTCAGGGATTTTTCGAGCGTGGTTATTAGATCCTCAGACTCAAATATTCAAATGATCTATGCTTATCCATGTGCCAAATACTATTTTTTATTTTATTTCATTCATTTGTATTTATGTGATTTGTGGAATTTACACTGGTGTTCACATACTGTCTCTGGGGTTCACAGGGCGTAAAACTAGCCAGGGCCGCCTCTGTGCACATGACACCCAGCTGCTACAGAAGAACCACACACACATCTGACTGGCCTGTTGTCATGAGGTGCTCTCTGGATAACCAGGCTCATCAGTGCTGTGGGTCAGGACTTCCTTCAAAACGTCTGTTTCAAACCTGAACAGCGCTAATGGTCACGGCCTCGACAGGTCACCTGTCGCTGCTCTGTGCAGACGGGACAGTGTGTCCGACGCCCTGTGAGCAGAACACACACTTTTCACACAAACAAACACACAGTGAGATCCTTACAGGCCTCTGGGGATACATTCGAGGGTGACGGCGTGCTCCCTGAGGGCCAGCACCGAGCTGTGGGAGCCAGTGGGATGGAAGAAGCGGGGTTTTCTGCCATGGATGTCATTACCTGGACAGAGAGAGAGAGAGAGACAGACAGAGACAGAGAGACAGAGAGACAGACAGAGACAGACAGAGACAGACAGAGAGAGAGAGAGAGAGAGAGAGAGAGAGAGAGAGAGAGAGAGCACGTGAAATCAATCGACCCTTTACTGCTCTGTATTAACTGTCAAACCAAGTGATTTGTTTCCTTTGCTACTGAATTCTGCAGGATCATATATTTCCACAAAGCCATGCATCTCCGTCTTCACTGATTTCAGATGACTTAAGTGCACCACATTGATTATTCATGAAGGCAGAGCTGCATTAGTAAATTTAGGCGTGCCTAATAAACTGGCTGCTGCGTGAATAACTGCATCAGGCAGCGTGATGTGTGACAGCAGGGCCATGTCAACTTCACCCTGATGCTCAAAATGTGAAAGAAGCAAGTGTTTAGGAGGCAGGGGGGTTCTAATAAAAGACTGTTGCGTTGCATTATGGGAATTGTAGGATTAAGCCTGTGGACTAAGAGTGAAGACGGTCACTCTCCACGACCGTCTACAAAACACTGAGGGAAGGAAGCTGTTCATCCCTCCAATCCAGACTGCTGTCTGTGACAAGCTGAGGCCGTTACTGTGGTCCTCTTAAATGAGCTTCATCACTTCTAGTCTTTCCTTTATCTGTGTGTGTGTGTGTGTGTGTGTGTGTGTGTGTGCGTGCGTGCGTGTGTGTGTGCGCGCACTCACTGGGCATGACAGTGAGGCTGACGGCGGTCTCGGGGAGGATGGTCCTGGCTGCTGAATACTGGGCGTTGCAGATGTAGTCGTCTCTGCTGTCGCTCTTCAGCAGATTAGAGAAGTACAAGTTGCCGTCCAGGCCGACCATCACTCTGTCGCTCTGCTTGATGTGAACCATCTCTGAGGCAAAGACACAGAGACAGTTCAGGGAGGGGGAGAGAGGCTGTGAAGGCTGCTGCTGGTGAGGACGGGAAGGTGGCATGTTCGTCCTCTTTCCTGAAACACGTCGGGACCATCTGTGCTGCAGAAACCTTTTAAATTTGATGCACTGGTTTTTTGTTGAAGTGGCTCCGAGCCGGGGTGCACTGCAGTGTTTACTTTCACATCTGAGTTAAAGAAAACTCACAACCTGAAAGTCACTATTTCATTATCTGACAGGTAGAGAGGGAGAGGGAATGACAAGAAAAGGAAAAGAGAGAGAAATATAACGAGCCCAGAAACGTCAGCTGACAGCCCTGCAGTCATTAGCAGAGTGGAGACGGTCTGCAGCACAGCGCGGGGACGCAATTCCCTCCAACGGGTCCGCGGCTGGAATGACGGACGCAAACAAAATCCTACAAAGCGGCTCAGATTTTCGACACGTACAGAGAGAGACGAGAGACAGGAAGAGCAGACAGCTGCTGGAGACGGAGCGTCCATCCGTCTGTCACGCAGAATGGAAGCTAATGAGCTGGACAGAAAACAGAAGGAGCCGAAACCAGAAGCAGACTCACTCTTGTCCATCCAGTGGATGAGCGGAGGAGTGGAGCTCTCGGGAGGGTTGCAGGACAGGACGATGCTCTCTCCCTCGTAGGCTCTCTTACGCACTTTCTGTTGTTTTAGAAGAACTGGTTGAGCTGAAACACAAAGCAACAGAGCGTTCGTTAGAAACCTCAGCGCACATCATGAGCAGCATCGGGACAGCTTTCACACTGCGGCCTTTTCTGAGTCACAAAAGCCTCGATCGCTCTCTGCTAACAGGGCTCAGCGTCAGCTCTCTGGTGCATTTACTGCAGTTTCTGTCGCACTTTCGCTCAGTGAGCAGTAAATGCTGCAGGAAGCTGCTGCAGAGGCTGCAGTGAGTCAGTGCTCCTCTCTACCTCAGCAGAGGTCGTTACCTTACAGCTCCTCTGAACAGACTCCGTGCTGTTTGCTGCACTGATTGTCTCTCAGTGGCTGTAACATTATTGATCAAAGGAAATGGTTTAATGGATAATAACTGCAGAGGGGAGGAGGGTTGAACTTTTATGTCTGAGTGCACGTGATGAAGATGGAAGTCCAGCATTCACCAACTCCTGAGACACAGCTCAGATGAAGTACCTGCAGTTTGCTGCTGAGCCGGTGGTGTTCACTGGGTTTATTGGAGCTTTCCGGCTGCTGCTGGAAAGGAGGCTGATGAGAGCAGTGAGACTGAACCCATGTAAAATAACCAAATCAGGGTCGCTCATCATGCTTTCTGTAATAATGGTAGATAACAATGCTAATTCAATGTAAATCGCTGTGTTATAAATCTACTAACACTATAATCACATTGACTTTCTTCTCATATAACTTCAGACATCTCTGTCCTTAACTGCACTGCCTTTGACTGATGCTCAATTCGAGCATCTTCTTAGGACGACAGCGGCTGTAAACGCAGATAAAATCAAAAGCATGGAGAGGAAATCAAGTTACTTTCTCCGCCCTGAACCCTGAGTTCAGACTCCATCCTCGGCTGTTGGAATGTTGCCTGAGAGGTTAAATCCCGGCTGTGAGAGACAGAGACAGTGGACATTGGACACGCAGTCCGTGAACACCCTTTCTTTCTGACTTTCCGCTCCGCCTGGCGTGTGTTTATCGGAGGCTGAGCACAGTCAGGTGAAACGCCGCCTTCCCAGCACCGGCTCACGCTTGGCAACCCCGCGCAGCCTCCCGGCCGAGCGACGTCACGGCTCTGCCTCCGGGAAATGGTTGCCAGGGTAACAAGAGATGAGCGAGCAGAACAGGTGGCCCCAGTCAACCTCCCTCATGAGTCACTGAAGTGTTTACGTGTGTGTGTGTGTGTGTGTGTGTGTGTGTGTTTGGGTGTCTTAGTGTAAATCCTTCATAACGTTTCATTCATGTGACATCTATGAATCAGCATGTGTGGACACACAGTCCGCCTGCGTTTGTGCCTGTTGTTTATTATATTTTGTGTGTGTGTGTGTGTGTGTGTGTGTGTGTGTGTGTGTGTGTGTGTGTGTGTGTGTGTGAGGCTCACCCTCCACGATGACCCGTACGACTTGTGTTATGGCGGTGCCCAGGGTGTTGGAGGCGTAGCAGCGGTAGTAGCCTTCGTACGACGTGAGGGGCTCGTCCTCGTCGGCGACCAGCGTCCCGGATTCTTTGAGGCGCGACCCGAACGCCTCCCCGTCCTTCACCCAGCGGAAACTACAGACGAGAGCAGGAAGCGTTCAGTCAGGTCAAACTACAGCACGCAGGATTAAACACAGATATCACGGCACAAAACAAGGAAGTGAACTCATGGGCTGAGAAACAGGCTGGACCAATTCCACCTTTTTCTTAGTGTTAAAAAGACTAAAACGGCCTCTCTGACTTCCTGTCTGGGGCTCTCAGCTCCAAGCCCATTGGCTCTTACTGGGGACGTAAATCTTTAGAAACACCTCACAACACAAAGGACCTGATGTGGATTAATCCACCGCTGCAAATAGTCCCCAACAGTGCACTATTTCACTAAAAGCTGCAGCGAGCACTCTGACATGAACACAGAAAATCTGCAGCCAGAGTCTTTAAGATGACAAAAGAAGCTTGAACTGAGGAGGAGAAAGGAGGAGACTGATGTAAGAGACGACAGAGGAGGAGGGAGGGCAGGCGGGGAGGAGTGGGAAGGAAGGAAGAGACGAAGAGACACGCAGAGACGGACATGATTTTATTATCGCTGTGATGTTATTAGAAAAACATTTATCGCCAAGCCAACGGAAAGGCCAGAGGGCGGAAGACAAACAGCATGTGTCTTATCTGTCATTATGTCTGTGCACTCACACACACACACACACACACACACACACACACACACACACACACACACACACACACACACACACACACACACACACAGCAGGTGAACAGGCTGCTGTACGTACATGGGCATCGGGTTACCAGAGGCCTCACAGGGCAGATAGATGTCTTCTCGAGAAAAGGCTGTGTAGGAAGTGGGCATCTCTGTCATCACCGGAGGCTGCGACACTGAACACACACACACACACACACACACACACACACACACACACACACACACACACACACACAGAGTAATGAAATACTGCCCAGTTCAGGCAAACAAATAGAGGAGTGCAGATCTGCTCCGTCATCAGGAGGCCAGACCTCCACTGATCTGCAGGATCTGCAGGAACTTTTCAGTCTGACAAACCCCGACAGTCCGGCCAGGTGACCTCACCTGACCTTCATCAGTCACACCTTCCAGATGTGATCATTTCAACTGATTTAAACCTGGATGTGATTTAACGCTGTGATTGTGGCAGAGCATCATGTTCCAATACTTTCTTCAGCTCTTTCACTGTCATTTCCATTTAGCTCAGCCTGTAAACATCCATCCGTTACATCTAGTCTGACCTGTTGATCCATCACTGTTAGCTAACTGTCTGCTAGCTTCCACACACTCTCAGCTGCCATGCTGCAGCATTCAGGCGTAAAAGCTCACTGTATATCCTGTTTTGTCAAATGAATGAAGTTCCTCCTGACAACTGCAGGTACCGTGAAGGTGCACGAGCTCGTGAGCGCGCCTGCTCCACCAGCTGCAGACGAGCTTGATTCGTCACGGCTCGCTTTGTCCATCTACTGAAACTTGCTGGGCTTTTACAAGCTTGTCAGAGGGGCTAAATAATTCATATCAAATGTTTCCTAATTTCCACATCGTACTTAATGATGACAGTCCAACCTGCAGAGCGAATAAACAGCATATAATGGACTGGAACCACATCCTGCTCTGCTGAGTGCCTTGAAAGCCAGCAGGCTTGTTGGACGTGTGGAGGACGCGTCACAGCCAGCGTGCAGGACAACGTGAGGGACGCCGCGCTCGTCTCTTCTGTTTCACTGACCTGTCCTCCTGAGTTTAAACTGGCAGCTGCCGACAGACCTAAGGTGTGCATCAGAGGACAGGTATGCCGTCCTCTGCACCTGCCAGCGATAAGAAGTCCTCAGAAGTCGTGCGGCTCAGGTTCGGCCTATTTGGCCACGCCCAGTCTCAGAACCCATTGGTCACCTGTCTGGGTACAGCAGCCAGCGTTTCCGCTCAGTGGATTTCTGGGACTTCCTGCTCTGTGCGCAGGTCACTGTTGATAGTCTGATTCACAACTTGAGACAGGACGGCGACATGTTGGCTAATCTCTATAAACAGATATCTGCATATGAATATGAGTGTTTCAATCCATGCAAACACAGCCTGTTCAGACGTGCTTGGTCTAAAATGGAAACCTGGGCCTGTATTCACAAAGCATCCTCAGGCTAAAAGTAGCTCTTAGTGACGTCATTTTAAGAAAAATCTTGGAATTCCTCGAATTCTACGAGTTTTCTAAGAATTTTCCCTTGTAAGATAAAAGTTACTCACAAAGCGTCTTAGGCCTTAAGAGAGCTCCTCAGGAGAAAAGCTGATAGGAGGAGGGAGGAGGACTTTTAAGAAGCCTCAGAGTGTCTAAAACAGACGAGATGCACGGACCAGCGCTTCTCACACTGGTCTGTCGCTGTGCGTAAAAGGCGACGGAATGACGCATTGATCTGCCCGGGACCCAGTTTCTCTCTTAATACTGTTTTATTTCCATCCGCGAGCTGTGCCAGCAGCTGCTCTTGTGTCCAGTTTCTTCTTCTCCTTTTATCCATTTTGGTCGTTGTTTTGGTCATTCTGCCAAATCAAACCGCTTTTTACAAGGACGCCAGCAATCACAGGAAGTGCTGACAGCTGAGTCTGCGTCCACCTTTCATATCAAATACATTCAGTAGTAAAATTACCAGCATGGACAGTAAACATAACAATAAGCAAATCAATATAATCGGCACGTGAATGAGGTACGTTCAAACACAGTTATTCACTTTCTTGCCAAGAATTAGATGAGAAGATACCAGAAGTCCAGTCTCATGCCCGTCCGTTCATTCCTCTCTAACACCAGGACTTGGGTTTTTGGCCGACACTGACACATTTATTCATCAATGAGCTTTGAAAGTGCTGCTACACAGTAAGGCTAGCTCTTTGGCCAGTTTCAGGTCTTCATGCTAAGCTAAGCTAACCGGCTTCTGGCTGTAGCTTCATATTCAGTGTACAGGCATGAAAGAGGTATCAGTCTTCTCATCTAATGCACAAAGAGAGAGGAAAGCAAAAAAGCCACTTTCCCAAAATGTCAGACTTTCCCTGTAGTTTCAATTTCAATCTCAGTTTTTTCCCACTCGACATCAAGGATTAAATGCATGTTCTTACATCAATAAATATGTCAGTAAACCTGTCATGTAGTGGACAATTTGGAGAAAAATGCTTATTTGTTCTGGACAGCAATGACTCATTTTTAACTTTAACGAGGCCGACAAACGTTCTGGCATTGGACGTCACTGTCTGCTCTGTGTCCCTGCACGGACGAGTGACGGGGGACAACGAGGCAGAGATACAGCAACAATAAGACAGATTGGACCGACGGCCTCCGTCCGTCGTCTACATGACAGGTTTGTGGGAACGAGGCATCGCACACGTCTTCATTGTCACAACAAGGAAGGTCACTTACTGTTATGCACTTTATCTGAGAGTCCACATGGAAGCAAGGAAAGGAGAACAGAGAGGACACACTTAGACAGGACGCTGCAGAGTCACAGTCACTGACATGAAAACACTGTTTTCAGAGCTGCAGCACTTTCATTCTTTCACTTCATTCTAAATAACGCTGACGTTATAACGGCTTGTCTCAGGATTTGCCTTCTTCTCGGCTCTCTGGCTCAGACATGACGGCGTCCCGGATCAGTTTACATCTTTTCCCTCTGCGCCTCTTTCTCGACCCTTCCCTCCCTCCACCCTCTATTCTTCACCTTCCCTGTCCTCCTTCATCCATCTTTCTCTCCATCACCCCCCCCATTTATATCCCCTTTCCATCCCTCTCTTCTTCTCGTCCCCTCTGTCTCTTCCTCTCTCTGCCACACCCTCAAACAAAGGTCACTGGATGAAGGTCAAGCTGAACCCGACTCCTCCTCTCCTCTTCCTCTCCTCTGGGACCGTCATGGCAAAGCCCGCTGACCTTTGAACTTAACCTCGGGACCAGAGGCCATTCTGAAGCCGATTGTGTGGATAAGTGTGTTTGTGTTTGTGCTTATGTGAATGTGCTTAAACCAGAAACCAGAGCAAACAGACACACGAACATGATGAGAAAAGCAACACCAAAAGACGTTTCTGGTTTCGTTTGAGCGTCATATGGAAATTAACTTGCTGACATTTTGATCTTTAAGCACTGAAAACAGCGGCGGTGATAGAAATAATGAAAACTGAGGCCACAACATAAACCTGCAGGCTCGCTCTGTGTCTCTGTGTTCGTTAACTTTGAGGACGTCGTTGAAGGAAACAGCTGAAATCGTCTATTCACAGTGAGATGTTACGGAGGAGCAGTACTCACAGTCTTTGGGGATGTGGATGGCTCCCTGAGCGAGCGGAGGCGTGGACGAGAGGAAGGACAGGGGGAGGAGGAGGAGGAGGACGAGGGGGAGGGCGGGGGAGCGCGGCCCCCTACAGCCCGTCCACCGACACTGTGACACACACATCTCTCAATGTCCCATGAAAAGTGACACAGGACGCCCACACACTCATCAACACATGGAAAACACACACCCTCCCAGCTTACGCACACAAGCAGACACACACTCCAGAGACCTGGCAGACCCTCTGGAGAGCACAGACCAGGAAACAACCGTGGTTTAAAGTGTGTGTGCTGCTCAGGTCCAAATCCCTGCTCCGGCTGCAGAGTGGAGGGGGGAAGGAGGAGCAGGGGGGAGAGGAGAGGGGAGGATTGACCGAGAGAACAAAGGAGGGATGACGGGGGAGGGAGGGAGGGCACGCAGGACAGGGGGAGAGGAGAGGAGAGGAGAGGAGAGGAGAGGAGAGGAGAGGAGAGGAGAGGAGAGGAGAGGAGAGGAGAGGAGAGGAGAGGAGAGGAGAGAGCAAAGACATCATTAATTTCATCAAACAGAACAAAACAAACATGAATCAACTCCGACCTGAAGACTCCAGAGCAGCTGATGGAGATGAATTTTAATATTCAAACACAGTTTTTAATCCAAATATTTATCTAATACACAACAATTAAAGACGATGGATGCCTGTGTGTGTGTGTGTGTGTGTGTGTGTGTGTGTGTGTGTGTGTGTGTGTGTGTGTGTGTGTGTGTGCGCGTCAAACATGAAGGGATTAGGTCATCCTGATAAAGACAGAAGATCAGATCAAAGCAGCAGGAAACATCTTCTCAGCTAATGACATTACAAAGAGAAAGTGTGTGTGTGTGTGTGTGTGTGTGTGTGTGTGTGTGTGTGCGTGTGTGTGTGTGTGTGTGTGTGTGTGTGTGTGTGTGTGTGTGTGTGTGTGTTTTCTGCCACATCGGCTGCATTTCCATTCATCTAAACATCTCCTCTTTGTCCCTGGCCACTGACTGAACGCTGACCCGTGACAGCAGGAGTGTGGGGGGGTGACAGCACACACAGATGGATCAGGCTTCGCCCCCTTTGTTCCTCCGCCTTCGCCGTCCAGGCCGAAAACCTCAGCGCTCCAACTTTGGTCATTTTCTTGTTTTAACTTGAAGTGAGGGATCACACGCTCCTCCGCGGGTCGATCTTAAAGCTTGTGAAATCCTTTGGAAATCCGCTCTGCACTTTTAAAAACTCGCCGTCGCTCTAAAAATAACCCAGCGCCACTTCAAAGCCCCTCCAATCAGGCGGCGGCTCCATTTGTGGGAATACTTTGATGAAACAAAAGAAGAAATAAATTCACGGGGATCCCTCTGATGAACATGCTCAGACTACAGGGCTGCCTCTGCTCTTCTAAAGCCGCTTTGTCTCTCAGGAATTACATTTATTCACTGCAAACAATAGCTTCTGCCTCAATCTTGTTTTTGTGCTTGTTGTCGGCTGAATGGTAAACAACAACAAGGTAACAACCAATGAGCTTTCACATTGACTAAGGTCAGACTGGCCGTGGTTAAACATTGCTGGCACTGGGATGAGGTTAATGGCAAACAGTCTGATGAACTGTGGTGTGACAACAACACAAGTACAGAAGAGTCATTAAGTCACCAAACTGTCTAAGCTAACATTAGCAACCACATGCTACCAGCCACAGGACACCAGGTGAGGCCACAGCAGTGAGACCTGAGCGCACCCAGCTGAGCTGAGGCTACTTTTAATTCAACTTTAAGAAGAGAACATGTCAGGATGTAAAGATGTTTTTGTTCTGTTGTGAACATAGGCTAACGCGCTCACAATGATTATGCTAATAATGGTAGTTATGCTAACGGTTTACCATCTTCACCATCTGAGTTCAGTGTGTTAGCATGCTAACGTCCACCTAAAGTACAGCCCAGGCTGATGGAAGCAAAACTAGTGCAAAAATGGAAATGATGATGATGATGATGATGATGATGATGATGGAGGCAGATTTTGAAGCAACTGCAGAAGAAAATGAGCGATGAAGAAACTTCTGAAGCGACAGCAGTCTGATCCGCCGGACTCCTTCAAATAAGAACAGACAACGAGGGCAGACGAGGTTCCACAAGGTGTCATAACCTATCAATCTGTATGTCCTCACACACACACACACACACACACACACACACACACACACACACACACACACACACACACACACACACACACACACACACACACACAAACACACAAAGGGTGAGGGGCAAGGAGTGACAGCTGGCTAATGTAGACCCCCTCCCACATCTAATAATTACGCAACCTGTCCCCAGCACACATCTCTCTCTCTCTCTCTCTCTCTCTCTCTCTCTCTCTCACACACACACACACACACACACACACACACACACACACACACACACACACACACAGAGGAAACATACATGACCCCCGTTTCAGCTCCTATTGTTGTCAGATCCCCACCAATCTACTCTGCTGTTGTTGTCAATTATCACTCCTGACTCACACACACATCTGCCCAGCTCCATGGTCACTTAAACACACACACACGCACACACACACACACACACACACACACACACACACACACACACACACACACACACACACACACACACACACACACACACACACACACACACACACACACACCTGCTGTTACCTGCCAGGCTTATTTACAAAATAAATGATCCAAACAGAACAGTGGGACATAAAGTGTGTGTGTGTGTGTGTGTGTGTGTGTGTGTGTGTGTGTGTGTGTGTGTGTGTGTGTGTGTGTGTGTGTGTGTGTGTGTGTTGGCCATTAACAAGGGACAGATAACGACCGGCAGCGGGGGTTCCCCTTGTGTAACGAGCGCAGACAGAAAACGTAACACACGCACAGAAAATGAATGATGGGAGGTGGAAATGTCCCAGCATGCTCCAGTTCTAATGATAATATCCAGTATACGCTCATACTGGTTGGTACTTATTCAAATGGACTTCCTTTCATTTAAATATTCATGGACTCCTGCTGCGAGGTGGAGTTAAACAGGGGGGAGGGCTGCCGCTCGTTAACGAATTAAGTCTTAATCTAACGATGGCGGACGGCGTCCTTTCAGACGTGGAGTGTGTCTGCGTGTCTTCATTCAGGCTGCGGCTTAGAGACACTTGACCTCTGCTGACAGACAGTCCTCTCAGTTACAGCTCGCTGCGGACGAGGACGTTTAATGCACAGTGTTCATGGTCCCCTCTTGAAGTCAATCAGACAGGGAGCCATTAGAGGACAGGAAAGTCCATTTAGGCTTCAGAGACGAACAATGGGCAGGACGAGTCTTCAGATCCATCAGCGCTGAAGAGCGGGAGCTTCCTGCCCGGCCGTGCTTCCATATGTGACGATGCTGCATGCTCGAAGTGCACATGCATGTTTAGAGCCGGTGACACGTGGTTTGTATTCTTATATACGGAGCCCAAAATCCAAATAACTCAGGAGTATTATTACATTTGATCATGAATTCATGAAGTCAATTTTCAAGCAACAATGAAACTTTTTCTGCTTTCAGCCTCTCAAATGCAAATAGGTGCACGTTGTCTTTTTTAAACACAGAATATTCAACATTTTTAGATTTTTTAGGAACAAAAGATATTTCAAGATGAAGTTTTATTCTCCATCTTATTTAACATCAATTTTTTACCTGTTTTTATGTCCGTTCTGTCTTTTCTGTGTGAAACGTTCACTTCATGTTCATGTGATTTCTTTGTTGTAAAGCATGTACAAATAAAGTTCATTGTCGATATTACTGTAATTATTTGTTACCATTGGCTCTGGGGAGTTTTCTCACCCTTTTCTAGACTAAATAATTAATTTATTAAAGGAGAAAATAATAAGCAGGATAGTGGAAAATAAAGATAATAATTCATTGCTGCCTTTAAATGAGACTGAAGTTCATGGGATGATGGTGAAGGAGAGGAGAGCCGCAGTGCTTAACTGTCTCAGTAATATTAGCTTTAACATCAGCCACCCTAAAGCTACCAGCCGTCTCTTCATAGAGATGTCAGACGTCAGTGTTTCTGAGTATTTCTTGCAGAATTTGGAAAAGCGGTCAAGTGTCGAGCTGATTAAATAACGTCAGCTGAGCGTTTTGGGTTGTTAAAGACAGACGCAGCTCAGAGCCTGCAGGCGGCCATATTTCCATTCTGTACTGCTTAACATCGAACATACTGTACCAATTTCCTCCCTCTGTCCCCCCCAGCCCACGTCCTCCAGAGTCCTGAGCCGACCCACAGAACCTGAGGGGCTTCGGGGGGGGGGGGGGGCAGGCAGACCAGCCGGTCCACCGGGAGTCGTGGAAGGGGGCAGGGAGGCAGGGAGGGTGCAGGTGGGACGGTCTGCTAGGAGGCCTGAAGCAGGAGAGGTGGGGGGGTCGGGGTGGGGGGATCACAGAGTGGCAGTGAGGGGTGGGGTGGGCTGGGTGCAGGTGGATGGATAGTGCGCGACAGAGCGAGAAATTAATTCATTGATAGATTCCGATCTGCAGGAAAGAAGTGGGAAGTGTGGATGGAGATTAAGCAAAGGCGCACACACACACACACACACACACACACACACACACACACACACGCACACACACACACACACACACACACACGTAGATGAGGAAAGAAAGAGCTATTCCCAGTTTGTCCCTCCCAGTTGACTGTGTGACCTAAATTCACCTACATTCATTATTCATTACATACCTTATACACACACACACACACACACACACACACACACACACACACACACACACACACACACACACACACACACAGTAAATGAAATCACCTGCTCACCCCACCTCTTTGCTCCAGGCTGTAGTATGGTCAGCTTTTCTGTGCGTGTGTGCATGTGTGTGTGTGTGTGTGTGTGTGTGTGTGTGTGTGTGTAGATCACACTGCTGATGTCCTTCACATCAGGCCTCATGAATATTTAACAGAAGTGTCATTTTAATAAAGCACAACTGGGTTAAACATGTCTGTGTGAATGGGGAGGCAGTGTGTGTGTGTGTGTGTGTGTGTGTGTGTGTGTGAGATATATTATGAATCAAACTCCACAAACACTTGATCCTCCATTTCTCCTAATGCAACACAACACACACAAAAACACACCCAAGTCTGCCAAACACATTCAGGCTTTCTGTGAAAGACAAAAGTGTCCCAGGCCAAACCGGGCTGACCCTGATGACATCACGATGACATCATAAGGTCCTTTCCTTAGACATCAAAAAGCCCCTTTACATCCCTGTTTAAACTCTCCGTCCTGAGAATACTGAAACTGAAAGACGAGCTGTTTAAATACTGATTTCTGGAACAACGTTTGGCGTCCTCACGTCTGTCCTTTGGTCTTTTGGACGCTCGCTGCAGACGCGCGCATCGTCGGCCAAATCCGAGAAGTGATTTCAACACATCCAGCACTCCGTCCTGAGGCAGCCAGCAGCCTTTCTGGTAACTGACGCGTTGCATCGCTTCCTGCTTCATGACACTGATGTCATCATCATGTCACCATCACCTCCACACACACATACACACACACACACACACACACACACACACACACACACACACACACACACACACACACACACACACACACAGAGTCTGTGTTAAGTTGCCTTTGTGTCCGACTCTTACCAGACTTGGAGTCCCAGTGGACGAGAGGAGATGAATAACTCAATAAACACGAGGAGCTTTCTGACCCTGAACAAAGCACATCAACTGACAGGCCTCCAGCCACCCGCGGCCGTCCTCTTCTTCTTCTTCTCCTCTTTCTTTGTTTTCTTTCTGTTTGTGCGTTCTCCTCAGTCATTTCCTCTCTCTCTGGCTCTACAGCAGCGCTGCTCTAGGCGAGGCTTAAGCATGAAAACTTGCCCTCTTATCAGCTCCAACCATAAAAGAAAGGCCGTCATAGAGAAAAGAGCATCCAACCATTAAACGAGTCTGTCGATTTGCCCACATAAAGCTGTGGTGATGAATGTAATCACTGGCAGAGTGCTGATTGGTCTGTTGGTTGGCTCACCACTTTGGTCCAGGCTGAAATATCTCGACAGCTATTGGATGGATTCTTCTGAAATTACCTTCAGACATTAACGATCCCATCAGCATGAGTTATGCTAACCTTGTTGGGTGGCCATATAGATGAGGAAACCCCTTCCTCAGACTGTCACTTCTCATGTGAACTACCAAGCGCGAGACTTTGAATGTCTTCCAGGAGACAGTGTCTGAAAATGTGCTCAGTTATTGAACAATATCGCATCTGAAGATCACAAACACGAGGTCTGAAAACATGTCGTACGAACTCCTTCTGATTTTGTTCAGTCTAAAAACTCAAAATCTGGTCGAGCTCAACATCAATTTGTTGGAATCTGCTGAGTGTGCGTCTAGTACAGCTGCATCCATTACTGGTTAATCTGCTGATTATTGCCTTGATTGATTAATCAGTTTTCCTAAAACACAAAGCGACGTCTTCAAATAGCTCGTTTTATCGGACCAACAATCCAAATCCCAAAGATCTTCAAAGCAGCACGGCTGAGAGGCTGCAGCTAGTGAATATTTAACGTTTGTGCATTAAAAGTTTTTTATTATTAGAATTAATTTGCACCGTTTAACTAACCTGACTGATGGTTTTGGCTCTAGTGTATAGATATGTGTGTGTGTCTGTCAGAGTACTGAATTATTCCATTGTGCCATTTCTCTCTATTTGCCTTTCAGATGGGATGGGGGGGACTCTTCACCTGCTGGTCCCATAGCACAACCCAACGCCTTTCACATTCAAATCAGCTCTTATTGGCGTGACATTGTTTAGCCACCTCTGGATTACCCCTCCTCCAACCACACACACACACACACACACACACACACACACACACACACACACACACACACACACACACACACACACACACCTCTGCAGACACAAAGCCAGCGTCATGTGCTTGTTTCTGATTTGCCTCTCTCCACACGACAAACGAAGCGACTGCACAGGAGCGCATAAATCTGTCATTAGTGACGGTATGTTCCTGGATAAACAGCGGCTGGCCCCCGCGCTGGGTGGCTTCCTGGCCCGGCTGGGGTCTATTAGATTTAGCTGAGGGGCGAGTGGCACCAGCTGTGAGAGGCCACGGCGTAACAGAGCGCTCAGGGCGGAATATACAAGACCCACGGCCATACATCCATCACAGCAGAGAGGAGGCAGAGGCACACAGTAACCAGCCATCAGTGAATTTAAGCAAAATATCAACATGAAGCAGATCATATTAGAGAAGGACGGTGATGTAATCCTCTTACAAGACAGTAATTGATTCATCTACACTGATGATATTAGCGGATGAAAGCATGAAATCATCAACATTATTAGTGATGAACTCAGAATAATGCTGTCCAGCCTCGGCGCCCTGCTAACAGTGTAAAGTGTCCAATGGGACAGTAATGTCAATCAATACACGCCACGATCGTATATCACATGTCCGTGACGGGCCAGTTAACCAGCGCCATTAACACACTGCTGACCTGCAAGATCCCTGTTTCTTCTTCTTCTTCTTCTTCTTCTTCTTCTTCTTCTTCTCCTCCTCCTCCTCCTCCTCCTCCTCCTCCTCCTCCTCCTCCTCCTTCTTCTTCTTCTTCTTCCAAGAAAGGACCAATCAAAAACAGGGTTGAGAGCAGAAATGCCTCAAACACACAGAGTGAGACGTTGTATGATTTATCACAAACTGCAAAATGCTGCAATTCTTTCCACGTCGTCTTCGTCTGATTGTGTCTGTGTGCACAAAAGTAATACAAGTCAGTGAGCTTTCATGAGAAATTGACTAAATTAACATAAATCTGATCTTTGACTCATGAAATCAGCTGTATAAAGAGCATAAACGCTGAAATCTGAGTTAGCGCCTGTTAAAGGAACACATTTTACTGCTACTCGTTAATTTGAAGGGAAATCAAAACTCCAATCTGCATGAACTGATTTTCTGGCCACTTTGAAGCAGCAGAGAGAAGCTGTGACACTGACGTACTTCAACCTTTGAAGCCACGTTAGCATTCGTCTGGAGACCTGTTACTGGCCACGTTATGAAGTCCATTATTCACCGTCTTTTCGCTCTATTTGTGGTCTCCACCAACTCCTGAGGGAAAGATCCGGCTCTTCAGCTGCTAAATGCTCCACTAACGTGTCACTGACAGTGTGTGTCTGCTATTTGCTGCTGTGCAGGAAGTGAACAGAAGCTCTCTGAAAGCTTCTTGCTGGAAACAGCGATGATGAGAGCGAACCAAAACAATAAGCTCGTACAGTTTAGGGAAGCTACAGTCACTTTGCGTGACAGATTTAATGTACACATATTAATCTGATCTGCTGTTAATATAAAGATATTGATTATAGCATCTCTAAATTAGCATTTCTAACTTCATAGTGAATGAAAATAGTTTAATTGGCCGTTTGAAAGCAAGGCTGAATAACTTTGTGAGGCTTGAGGCAAAAAACCTGCCTAAAAGAAAATTACTGCACATTATGAAGATTAGCTCCACTGAAATAGTTTCACCAATGGCACCACCATCACACACACAAGCATCCTCCTGCCTACACACACTTCTCTCTGCAGCCTACCACATCCACCCACCCATGCACACCCCCCACAGCTCAGAGGCTCATCTGGCTCTGAACCTGTTTCTTTCCAGCTGCTGCCAATCCTCAGAGAGCCACGAATCCCAGCCGCTTCACCAGCATCACATCGCACCTAATCCCTGCTGGCAGCTAGAAGACGCTGGCCCACGCTAACGGGGCTCTTCACTTAATAACCTCATCCTCTTCATCTTCAAGGTGTGAGGTCAAGCCGGCGGCCGCTCTCCAGCTGCAGACAGTCCAGATTTGATCATTTTAGGCACAAATGTGCTGATATTAGTGCTGCATTGAATTATTGCTGGCTTGAACGCAAAGACACAGCAGCCCTGAAAGCTTTAAGCTCTGCAGCTAGACAGCACACGTGCAGCATTTAGCCTTTGCTCATTACTAGCAAACCGAATCAATTAATGATACATAAATTCTGAATCTTGCCATCAGCTCGTTTCATCTCATGCTGTGCGACTTGTATTTGTTTTTGTTTTGTTTGCATTTTCCAAGTTGCATATTTTTGATCTCTCAGGGCCACCATACAAATTACTTAAATAACGTCTCTCTGGATGCACTTTCGAATCAGCATCTGCTGTCGCATCTCTCCGCCTTTCATCCAAAAAGCCACGACTGTCTCCAAGTTACCGCACTCCCAGGTGGAAGATCACATTTCTTCATCTCCTCTCGGCTCAGAGAGCCTCTCCCTTTATCTCCCCTTCTCCTCCATCCTTCCTCAGCATCTTCTCCTCTCACCCCACCCAGAGAGAACAGGAAGGATGCTTTAAATTAAAAGGGGATTTGATGCTTATCATATTATTCAATCAGTCGCTGAAAATGTCAATTTGCATTATGTCTAAGTGTGTGTATGCGTGGAGCCGGTCTCCGTCTCTTTCTCCCATCCCTTTCTGTCTTTCCCCCATCACCATGGTAACCCCCTGACTCCAGCAGCACAGTAATATTTCTCTCCCCCATCCCCCACGCTGCCCCTCCTGCTTCTCTCCCATCCCCCACTCCATCCCTTCACACCTCTCCCTCGCTGTCTCTCCGGTGCCACTCCCTACATCTCCTCGATTCACCTCTCCCTCTCTCTCTCCCTCTCTCTCTCACACACACACACACACACACACACACACACACACACACACACACACACACACACACACACACACACACACACACACATGCACACATTCTCCTGCTATTGTCTCCCACCTGCCTCTCCTCCTCTGGTCTGCACAGTGTCAAAGCAGCCGTCTGCTTTTGTGAAACATTTCTTTATTTTTTCGCCTTTTGTGCATTTTGTGCAGCTTCTTGAAGCGCAGCAACACAAACACTTCAGTGTCCCACAAATGCGAGGAGGCAGATGGTCGGCTGAGGGAGAAGTTACAGCATCAGGGACTTACTGCAGGTACGAAGAGGCAAATAAAAGCAAAAATAGAAAGTGAAGGGAAGGAAACAAGACTCTCCGGTGTTTCTGCCTCAGGAAGGTTCTGCTCTTTAAAAAGATGCTCTCACAGTTTGTATTATAACCGACATTTTATGTCTGAATTCATCAGCATGGCGTCAACCAGACAACTGATCCACCAGTAAGCATTTTTCTAGTTGAGAAATCTTTTTGTGAGTGTGAGAAAATTAAAAAACAGATGCATTGATTTGAGTTTGTTGACGTAATGGAGCTGCAAAGGATTATGCTGAATGAGAATACCCTTCCCTCAAAATACACAGATTTATTTTGGAACAGATATCAGACACCTTTGGCTTTCTTTCTTTCAACATAAATAAATGAAAAAAAATTGAAAAAGGCTAAATTATTTATCAAATAGTTGCGGATTAATTTTGTCTGCCAATCAACCGATTAACTAAAATGACTAAATGTCTAAATGTTTAAATGTCTAAAGAGTTTAATCATTTCTAAGATAAATAATATATCACGATAGATTCACATGTTCAGCACAGATTTAAGTAACCACTGCTTTCTTTATCAGGTGACGTCTTCAATTTGTCCAACCAACAGCTCAAAACCCAAAGATATTAAGTTTACTGTAATAAATAAATGTTAAATCAAGCGACAACATGTCATATTTGAGAATCTGGAACTAAAAAATGATCAGAATACTTTTGATTTGTTCAGCTAATCAATTCTTCTCCTCGTGCTTTTTATTGTAAAACGATAAATATGGGTTATGACAAATATTGATCGGACTCATCGCAGATGAGACACGATCATCTTATTGGACAGTATTTCACAAAGATATGGATGAAAGTGAGCTCCTGATCAGAACCATCTGCAGACCCATTGATCCCCGTCCCTGAGCCCTGTGGTGAGTCAGACGTCAGTCAGCCGCTGGTCGCTGTGCAGCCTGCGATGCTCAGATGTGCTGCGCACCATGTGGTTATTTGTCATGATATTTTATCAGTCAGATATTTGACTGATAAAGTGTCCTCTGTGCTCATGAATGGACTCTTTTCATGGTTCAAACACACTGACCAGAAAAACAGACACAAGTCACATATTTGCAGTAACACAGACTCACACACATTTGTGCGTGTGCGTGTATTACTCATATCCTGGGGGGCAAATGTGTTTACGCAGTCTCATTGTGGGGACTCGCCCTCCTTATGGGGACAAAACAAAAGTCTCCACAATGTAAATTGTTCATTTTCAGGGTGAAGACTTTTTTAAGGCTAAGGTACGTCTACAGGAAATGAATGGAAGTCAATGCGATGTTCTGAATCCATGGAAATACGACTCAGTGTGTGTGTGTGTGTGTGTGTGTGTGTGTGTGTGTGTGTGTGTGTGTGTGTGTGTGTGTGTGTGTGTGTGTGTTCACACGTGTGTGCACTGTACATGTTAAGGCCATTGAAGTTAGATTAGCTGTTTCTGAGGAGATTAAAACCACAAACACAGAGGGGCTGTTACGACCCTCCTACAGTCTCTAATCCGAGCTAATGGATGCACCCCAACCCAACACACACACCCACCCACACACACATACGCACACACCCACCCACACACACACACGCGCGTGCACACACACACAAGTTCTCACAAAGATAGATGTACAGTTGTACAAGTACACACACGAACGCCCACCCACCCACAAACACATACACACACACAGAAGCACACACACACAGAGGAGAAGGACTGAAGGAGGGAGAAGACATCAGGAGGAAGAGCTGAGAGTAAAACCAGTAAAAAGAGGAAGAGGGGGGAAACAGAGGAAGGGGCATTCCTCTCATTTCTTAACACAAAGGCCTCATTCTGCTGAGATGAAATGGAAAAACAAGGGGGAAAGAAAGAGAAAGAAAGGCTGAACGAGCGGAAAGATGGATCAGAGGGGAGGGAGCGGGGGCGTGAGAGAGATGGATGAAGATGAATTAGAAGAAGCACAATGAGAAACACAGAGGAAGGCGGAATCAGAGAGGCAGAGGAACTGAGAAAGAGCAAAAGTCAGACTAATCTCATTTTCTGGGCTCAGACTTCCCTCTGACCCGCCGTCCCACATCTCAGACCTTTTAGTCTGGCTACAAACTGCATCCTCAACCCCCCTCCTGGGACTGTTATTGACTTTATAGACCTGCCGGGACAAGAAAATTCATGTTGTCCTTTCACTCCGCACACGATTGTACAAATCAGATGCTGCCAGGAGGTCAGACAGCTGACCAGGTTCGCTGTGATGCTCACAGGGTCTGACAGAAAGCACCAAGGAGAGAGGACATTTTACTGGATTTATACTGGTTTCTGCTTGTAATTGTAGGAAATCTTTCTCATATCAGTTTCCAGTTTCCTATTAGACAATTACATGATTTAAAAGGTAGCTTCCAAACGTCACTTCAAAATAAATACTAGTGCCTTCACCATCAAATATGATTTTTCTGTGCGCCACCATCCCTTAAATGCTCACGAGGGAGTCTCAGTGTTCAGAGTTTGAGACTTTTATAGAACGTGAAACACAGGAACAAGATTATGAGGAGTGGATTAAACAGTCTGTGTATGCAAACATTAGCAAGTCTGGCGAACTAGTTTCCTACCTGCAGTAGGCTCGTAATGCTAATGTAGCGTTGCTTCCGAAGCCATAGAGCATAGCATTAATTCAAGACATTATTTTATGGTGTTACAGGTCACGTTAGAAAAAGCCTCCACATCTATTATCTGAGAGCTTTACCTACATGCTGTAATATAAGAGTTTACGTGAAGGTTAGCAGCACTATCAAGCTTTTTACTTGGTTTGTGGAGGCGTGCACTTTAGCAACCACAGCTAAACTAGCTTTCTCAGATTGTTAGCCATACTCATCGCTAAGTCCTGATCCTCAAAACCTTTTCTTATATTAAAAGTGATATATACTGTTTGAAAATATAGATAATAAAGTGCAATCTAGCTTCTGCTTTTTTATGGTAACCTAAGCAGCCTAGCATGTTTACATTAGGATGAAATAATGGTTTAATCATTTTACCTTAGCATACTTATGATGCTGACATTTTTAGCTAACGTTAGCTTAAATGGCTATCTTTCGTCTACCTCGAGGACTCACCGTTGAAAAATGGTTGACCACTCTGTTATGAGAGTAAATGTGCGTCATGTGTCCTCTGGTTTGTCAGTCTGGAGGTTGTGAAACACAAAAGAGCGCTAACATAAAACACCAACAGATGGTTTCAGTCAACTTGACGACTGCCAAGCATAAGAGGAGGGGGGCGAGGAAAAACTGGACCAAAAAATCCTCCTACGCCAGATCCCAACTTTCCCTCCTCCCCCTCCTCCTCCTCCTCCTCCTCCTCTACCTCTCTCATCCTATTCCCAGTCCAGACTTTATTTTCATCTTCATCGTCCCCATCCTCTCCTCCTCTCTGCTCTTTTTGGATCCAATCTCCTCTGGGCTAAATCCTTCCTCCTCCCCTTTAATAAACCTCGACTTTCCTCTTTTAGCCCCTCTTATATCTCCTCCATTCGCTCTCCTGCTTATCAACTTTCCTTCACCTCATCTTCTCCTTCAGTGTCCCCCCTCTTCCTCTTCCTCCTCCTCCACCTCCCCCTCCTCTCAGGTTCAGGCCTAATTTGAGGCATTCACTGCCAAAGCAACCGCGGTAAGAAAACCCCACAATGCAAATGACAGAAGGGAAGCCAGAGACGGTTGTGTGTGTGTGTGTGTGTGTGTGTGTGTGTGTGGGGGGGGGGCTTATATGATGTTGCTATGAGTGAAAAGAGGAATTCAAGAGTCAACAGGCAAACAGAAACCTGGTGGAAAGTAACACCAAGGGACAGACACGAAGAGACAAAGTGAAATGAAAATGAAGGTTTTACTGCCTTTATGTGAAACACTTCGTCAAATCACAGCTGCAAAGATCAGTTGAATGACAGAAAACTGATAAAAAAAACTATTTTGATGATCAAATAATCCTTCAAGTATTTGTTTTACAGCAAAAATGCCAACATTTTGAATATTTGATGCCTCTTCTTTGATCACATATGACAATAAACTGAATATCTTTGGGGTTTTCACTGTTGGTCGGATACATAAGACACTTATTACACTGTTTAAGAAAATGACTGGCAGATTAATCAATAATGATTATTGTTTGTTGCAGCCCGACATCCAATCAAAAGAGCTGACAGGTGAGGAAGTCCGAGTCACTGTTCTGTGGTCCTCTCAAAACACAGTACAGCAGTCAGTATGAACTGAGCCAGAGAAGCAGGACACACATGGTGCTGCTTACAGCCTCGATTTTATTTCTAATACTCGGACTAAAAGACAGAAATCACACCTGACAGAAGTCTGCCCAGAGAGTTCTAGCATGACAGGAAGCAAGCGACAAACTAGCCGTGAATAATTGAACACGGTGATGTTGTTTAGTGCAGCATTTCATTTAATATTGATATAAACACGCCGCTGCAGACGACATGTCAGAGAGTGAAAGGCTGAATGAAGTCAGGCGGACACTCCCTGCAGACTGACCGTCTGCACACGGACGAGCATCAATGGTCATTTCATGCTCTATGTATTTTTTAAGTCAAAAGGGGGCAGACAGCGAAAGCAGACAGAAGGGGAAGGAATCACATACACCCACACACACACACACACACACACACACACACACACACACGTACAGTATGTACAGTGACAGACACACACACACGCACACATCTGAGAGCACACCCAGCTCAGTTGTTCATACCTGCCATCGTATTATGTAAGACATCATTGCAGCCTCCGGCCCACTGACACACACACACACACACACACACGCACACACACACACACACACACACACACACACACACACGCGCACACACACACACACACACACACACACACACACACACACACGCATACACACACACACACACACACACGCACACACACACACACACACACACACACACACACACACACACACACACACACACACTCACACACTCATGCGTGGAAACCCAGACACAAGCAGCGTGGTGGGATGCCATTGTTTTCATCTTACCTCTGCAGGTGTTGCGCCTCTCTCTGTCTCCACTTTCCTTTTATCCCTTTTCTCTCTCTCTCTCTTCTCGCCTCTCTCGTCTCTCTCTCTCTCTGTTCGGTCTTTATTTCTCTTTCCTGTCCACCGAGTCGTCTCTTTTTTGCACTGATGCTGCAGTGGTACATAAAACACACCCTTCTGAGCTCTGCCTCTCCTCCCTCCCTCCTTCCCTCTCTGCTGCTCTCTGATTGGCTGCTTCACATAGATGACATCAGCCCCCTTCATTGCAGCCTCTCTCCCTCTCTCTCCCTCTCTCTCTGTATTCCCCTGGTACCTCCTGCCCCTCCCTTCTTCTTTACCTCCATGCTGCTCCCCCTCCTCTATTTTTACCTCCCTCCTTCCTTCTGTGTCTCCTCTCTGTTCTGGTTTTCTTGTCTTACTGGTGGCCGGCTGATTGGAAGAACATCACTGAATAAAAATGACGTTTAACTGGCTGCTGACATGGTGCAGATCACAATGAACAAGTAATTAAAGCACAAACGGTTTCTTGTATAGTTAACAGCGCATGTAAAATCCTTTAAAAAACACATTTTGCCTCTTAGTCTGTCTGTTATTGTCTTTTCTTGGTATCATCTGTCCTCTCTGTCAACAGAAGAAATCATTTCATAATTAAAAACAATAGAATTCTGTTATATTTGCTAAAAATTCAGCTCCCCTTAGAGAGTATCAGTATACAAACTTCTCCTTCAGTGTACTAAAAGCTGAACGAGTTTCATAAATGGAGGAAACTTATTGGACAAGCTTCAGGTTTCTGCAGGTCCAATCATAACCGTAATGATAATAATAAAGATATAATATTCAGCATCATAAAAAGGATAATTGCAAATAATGGTAATTTTGTTGTTCAGTCAGTATTGATGGACTTCAGGGATGAATTGCTTTATTTAAATTCAATGAGAGACTGCTGCACCTTCTGCTTCGTGAGCCTCATACAAACATTTTCATTGAGGTTTTCTGGCTAAACAAATTCATGAATTCAATAAGATTAATCACAGCAGTACAGGAAGTTTTAGTTTTTAGTTTTAGCCTCTGTAGCATTGCAAATCACCTGACAGCATCACATGACCATTGTGACAGCATGAACGAGGCGGAGCATGGAGCTGTCACTCTCCACAGTGCTTCATGGTGTGGTTGAAATCTACACTTGACTTTCATGTTGGAGAAGCTGCCTCACATTTAAGTTCATTGTTAGGTGACGACCTGTATTTACTCCACTTACATGACGGACTTAAGTTGTGCTAATGTATTTATTTTAACCCAAACAATGATCTTTTCCTAAAGCTCACAAGTAGTTTTGCTGTCAGTAAAGAAACCTTGAAGCTGTGAAGGATGTCGGCCTTCAGGTGAGAGCAGATAAGCAAAACCAGTGAATTCTGGAAAATGCTGGTATCCAAAATTAACAATCAGCCAAAAAAGCATCTTCTCTTCAACTGTCATACATGATGTTTTGGGATTCATTTACCTATTCAGTCATTTAGAAAGAGGACACTATACAGAACATTACAGGAGACATTCTGAAACCATCCTGCATTGCTCACCACGAATTAAACACTGTTCTCCTCCTTGAACACCTTATTGTGTTGGAGGAGTTTGAGCACCCGAATGATCCTGGAGGCTATGTTGTCTGGGGCTCAATGCCCCCGCTAGGGTCTCCCAAGGCAAACAGGTTCTAGGTGACGGGTCAGACTAAGAGCGGTTCAAAAGCCCCTTATGAAAGAAAAGAAACCAAGGAAGCGTACGTAGGAGCCAGGCCTGGGGTTGGGGCTCGCAGGCAAGCGCCTGGTGGCCGTGTCTTTGCCCACGGGACCTGGCCGGGCACAGCCCAAAGGAGTGACGTGGGCCCGCCTTCCCGTAGGCCCACCACCCGCAGGAAGGATCAGAAGGGGCCAGGGCTATGCATATGGGTGGCAGTCGTGGGCGGGGACTCATCTTCGTCTTTTAGTTGCTGAATGTTGAACCTTCTTCACCAGGTCATAGCTGATGTTGTCTGTCCAGAAACGGGCCTGATGAGAGCTGTGAGACTGAATGAAACAACAAGCTAAAAGAGGCAAAAAGAGTGTGACAATGCAATATTAAACAAATACCTTCTATGGCTGATTTTCTTGAAAGCATGAATCTACTGACTGACTGAATCATGCAGATCAGCTCAGTCCCAGCACTCAGACAGACGCAACCCACACTGTCTCCTTCACCGTCTGTCTCTCTGGACGCTTTTCCCTCTTGGCTCCTCCTCCTGCTCCTCCTCCTCTTCCTCTTCGTCACTAAAATGGAAATTCTGTTCTGTCGCACTCTGTCGACTGTAAAGGCCAGGGACACAAATGTGGCATTTTAGTTATCAGGGAGCCTAAACACCCCCGCTCTTCCTCTGTGTGTGTGTGTGTGTGTGTGTGTGTGTGTGTGTGTGTGTGTGAAACACAGACAGAAGATGTGTGAGAGGACAGATGGACAGAGAGATCGTCTGTGTTTAAGGGTTTTTCTTTGGCATCACTGTCACAGTGAGCAGTCTGTGCGTGATCGCTGTTGTTGTGGTGTTTCTTCGGCTGTCCCTCCTCTTCATTACTGATTAACACAAACCAGTTAAACAACAGCAAACTGACCTTTGAAGTAAAAGTCTTCACGTGCATGAACTGATTTAAAAAACAAGAGACCTGATCTGAAGACATGACGATGATTTAACCTGATCCAAAAATCAACACTGCCGCAGCCTGATGCGCTGAAGCAGCTGCAGAATGAAAGAGCAGAAACATAAGAGCAAAGTCGTACGAATAAAAGTAAAATCGACAAACAGATGCAACAAATTTACCAAAAATAATTTGTTTTTGCTTCAAATAACTGAAAGGACTATTTTCAGCTGCAGCACCACCCATAAAACATGCCAACACGCTGAAAAGTTTACCATGTTCGCCATCTTAGTTTAGCATGCTAGCATGCTAACATTTATTCTAATTAGCACGACGTACAGCTGGGGCTGATGGGAATGTCGTTGGTTGTGTTGTATTTTGCAGGTTAAGCACAAACTTTCACCTGCAGGTGGCGTTAGAGGAAAAGTCCGATTCATCCTGTAGAGACCATGGATGTCTTTCTTTGTGGAGCAAAGTGTTGGGCTGTGATAGAGACAGAAGCGTCTTCCTGAATCGCCCTTTGTTTCACTTTCATCTCCTGATCTCCTTCTGCTCAGCAAATTGAGTTTCCTCTCAAGCAGACAGCAGTTCCATTATCTCCTCCACCTCCTGCAGGTTTGTCTCACTCTCCTCCTCCCGTACCTTCCCTCTGCCTCCACCCTTTCCTCCATCTTCCCTCACTTAAGACTCAATTCACTTAAGCTGCATGTGTGTGCGTTTGTGTGGGCTGAGATGCACCGATCAATACAGCAGATGAGGATCTTTCTTGCATGTCCTTGTCTCATGTCTGGCATTGTCTGGGACATGTCATCACTCACACACACACACACACACACACACACACACACACACACACACACACACACACACACACAGCCTCATTCCTTATGGACACAGTTTACCGTAAGTGTGACTCAGCCTCTGTGACTGGAATACAGAACACCAAGAAACTGCAGTGCACACACACACACACACACACACACACACACACACACACACACACACACACACACTTGTACAGATTAAAGCCACCCTGTCACCTCCGTCATCTTAAGCGTGCGGGTGGAGTGGGAGACGGAGCAGCGCTGATGGAGAGAGAGAATGAGAGGATGTTTAAGGGTTAACGGTTTCATTTCATTACACATCAATAAGTCCTGTAAGACAATTAGAGCCATTAGGCTTATGAATTCTGCACCCACCGCTGCCTTTACTCTCCTTGTAAGACACACACTGCTGCATACAGATGGTTATACTTTTATTCATTTCCTAATGCCTAACCCGAACCTGATCCCCAACTAACAGCACCTAATTCAAATTCAAGCACTGTGCTAAGCCTAGATCCTAATGACAAGTGACTTTTTACCCTCAGTGTAATCCTGATCGAATATAAAGATCCTTAACTTTTATGCAAAATTAAAATCAATAGTTAGTCAACTCTTAAAAACTCTAAACTTCAGCTTTAAAACCGTCGGGTTTTATCTTCAACCTGAAAAGTTTGACATTTTGGGAAAATATGTCGAGATGCTTTCTTTCTGAGGGTTAGATGAGGCCGAGAAGCTTCATGTCTGCATCCTAAATATAGCTTAGCTTAGCTTAGCTTAGCTTAGCACAAAGACAAGAAACAGATGGTCTGCCTCTGTCCAGAGGTAACTGCATCCACTGACCAACACCTCTAAAGCTCACTGATTCACATGCTGTGTGTAGTTTAAAAAGAGAAAAGAAGCATTTTTCTCAAAATGTCAAACTTTTCCTCAAACTGATGTCGGCTCATTAAGCAACACTAAACTGTCTTCTCAGGAGCTCCAGTTCCAGCCAATTTTCACATTAATTCTGATTATTTAGTCCAGTTGGAGGCTGAATGCTGGTCTCTGTGAGGCTGAAGGCTACTCAGGCACAGAGGTGCTTTGAGCTAAATGTTAGCATCAGCATGTTAAAATGCTCACAGTGACTAAACTAACATGCTGATGTGGTTTTATTAGCATGTTCATCTTAGCGTACTGTGTTAGCATGCCAACGTTAGTATAAAGCACAGCTGAGGATGGTGGGAATGTTTATTTGTTTTCAGGCGTTTGCTACTGACAAAAGTATTAGATTCAAATTTTGACCTGATGATGGCGCTGGATGGAAACTTAGCGAATGATTCAAGGTGGAGCATGAACGTCTGAACCAGATTTCATGCAAACAATCCATCCAATAGTTTTGAGGTATTTCACTCAAAACCACAAATGCAAGAACCTCACTCGAGGGAAAGTCACATGATCACCAGGTTCAGTAGGATTCATCCTCTGAGGACCAGGAATGTCTGTAGACAACAGTTCCAACATTTCAAGGCAATCTGACCCACAGACGCTGCTAGCTTGGCTAAAGATGAGCGACGTGCAGCAGGTAGGCTGAGCTAAACACACACAACACGGACGCATCAGCTGCCCTTTAGACGAGGGGTGTCAAACTCAAATACACAAGTCGAGGGCCGAACTGGTTCCATGTTTATTGAAAACTGATTGAAATGACCATATTGCACATATTGAACCTGGAGCTGACAAGCCTGTAAGTTACTGCCTATAAAACAACATTAATCATTAAGAAATGAAAAATCGGTTGCATTTATTTCTTATGGCTTTATCTGCAGCGTTCCTTAGTAGTTTCAAAGGAAAACATTTTCCTGCAGCCAAAAAATCAGTTCCTTCAAACAAACCGCCCTTTTTTTTTTTTCAAAGTCCACCGTCCGTATCCAACAGGCTGCTGATGGACGAGTGGGGCAGGGACTCGCGCTCGCGGGCCTTTGATTGATGTGCCAATGCACTGGCAGTGCATTGTGGGACTTGTAGTACTAGTGGTGCCACCACCAGTAGTTCTAATAATGAGTAGATATTATCATGCGGGCCAAAGATAATTCCAACGCGGGCCATGAGGTTGACATATGTGCTTTAGACAGACAACACAAAATGTTTAAGAAATGAATGAAGGCAGTGCAAAACAGTAAGAGGACGGTGCTGGTGATGATAAAAAAAGTCTGCTGAAAATCAAAATCTTTACTTCTGCACTCAAACTATGGCTGTTCTGTTCCATCACTGCATGTGTGCCTGCATGTGATTCACAGATGAGTTCAGCAGTAAATCAGTACAAACAGTAAACTGTCAATACCTGCCGACTGAGGGAGGACAGATTCGCTCTTCACAAAGTCTGCCTCACGCACACACCGACCAAACATCGGCACAGGTGGAGGAAACACTCCGAGGAATCGCATTGAGGATGTTTATCCAGCGCTTCAAGACATTTTGGTTATTGACTGTATTTGTTTACAGTGTGTGTTACCGGTACCCGATAAATAAACTGCATAAATAGTAATTAGTTCCAATTCTGTGTTAAGATTAAGATTTCAATGATGCAAAAACATTTAAGTGTTGTGTTTTGAGCTGATAAAACGCCATGAAGCCATGTGAGAAGTTAGAGTGGAAATGTCTCTGGAGAGTTTCTGTGGAGCTGCTTTCTTTGAGGCCGCTTCATTTGACATGAACTAGAAACTGTGGATGCAAAGCAAACGTGGTGAAGCAGTAATGAGTCATTATATGTATAATATATAATGAGGTGGAGGGATGGACATCACATCAGCATGAATGAGCTGAGGCAGAGAGAGAACCATACCACACTTTGCCTCATTCAGAGAGCAGCACGCACCTGTACCTGCAGGTGACGGGCTGATGCAGGTGTGGGTGGTGCAGCATGATGCAGAGCTCCTGCTCAATCTCAAAAATCAGTGTTTGTCCGGCAGCTTCCATCGTGACCTCCAGAACTAACACAGAGGTCAACTTACAAGCTTCTTTCAGCTGCGTCTGTGTTTTCAGCTGAACGAACGAATGCAAAGAAGATCAGCGAAACATCGGCTGAAGCTTTTATCATGATCACTAACAAACATTTCCATATCGCTAAATACGACCTTGATACCACTCTCTAATAAATCACACTTTGAAAGGAATAATTAATGGCTTCATTAATTACTGCTTTAAAGGTCATCGGTAAGTCTTTCCATAGACTAACTTTTAGTGACAAATCTCTTTCGCTGTGCCACCAGCAGGATGTTTTATGCACATTTTATGCATTTCTGCACAGTATCTGGACCAAAACCTATTTAATTAACAACTTATTTGCATTTGCTTTTCTTAGAAAGCGTGAACCTCACAAGCATTTCAAGGGTAAACAGCAGCTGCTAACTGATCTATAAAGCTCGTGTAAATGAGGGAGAAGGACTGAATAACAATGCTGCTTCTGCTGCAGCTTTGTTTCCTGGAGTGTAATGAGCATAAACTCTTTTAAGTAAGAATACCAACAGAAGAAAGTAGAAACACTCACACCTAAAGTCCTGTAAATACAGCAAAATGTCATGAAAGTACCTAAATCAGAAGTGGCCCCTGGGACTGATATAAATTGTATGTTGTGTTATTGACTTTGATCTACTGATGCATCTGCTCATGGTGGAGCTGATTCAGCTCTGGTTTCTGGTTTATTTGCAGTGAGGTGCAAAAAGAGATGAATTCTTGTGCTCTCAGCCTTCGTTTCAGTTCCACCGTCTCGCACCACCAGAGGTCCCCATTTAAATCAAATCCTTCCGTTTTGCATTCTTTCCAAAAGGGTTTGAAAAATATCTCTTGCAGGAGAAACATAAGTTGAAGGATTTGCGTTAAACAGGAATCCCAGGTGAGCTTCCAAGATGGTGGCGAGCTGAGTGGCCGTGTGCTGACCCGCTCTGCTGCCCTGTTGGCTCAATCCTTTCTTAAATCACATCTGAGCCAGCGAAATACCCACAATTTTGTGAGTTCAGCTCAGGGCAATGCTTCCTTCTGTCACAAAGGAAATTTAACCAGTAGTAACCAGTAGTGTTGAACAACACTGCCCCCACGTGACGACATTGAGAAGTGCAGCGAGAACATCCAGTCAGAACATTGAAGTGAGAAAATAAAATTGAATAACTTATTTCAGATGATTAACTGTGGCTTAGAGTAGAGTGTGAGAGGAGTAACTGTGCCTCTAGAACAAGGCTTCACTAAAACCTGCAGCATCTCGGCATTAAACTGCACTCACAGAACAATCTGCACTGCTTTTAAAATGTTCCTTAAACAATCATGAATGTACGTGTATATCAAAGCCAGTCAACAGGAAGTGAAAGTAACAATAATAAGAATCGATAGAGGCACAGATCAGATATCAGTGGAATACATGCACATTCAATACTCCTCTCCCTCATCTTCCTCTCCAACACTATCAGTACCAACCTCCTCCACCGTCTCCTTGAAAAAGAGTTTTCCAGTCTCAGTATATTTTGAGCAAATTGCCTTCACTGCCGAGGCCTGAGCTCGCCTTGACCACAAGTTTGATCTGATGTACGCCAAGCGTGCCTTTGTCCACTGGTATGTGGGTGAGGGGATGGAGGAGGGAGAGTTCTCCGAGGCCAGAGAGGATATGGTGGCTCTGGAGAAGGAGGATGGAGAGGAGTATTAAAAAAATAATAAAAATGAAATAAAAAATGTAAAAATATTGCATGTTGTTAAATGTTCTTGTTTGTTGTTGTTAAAAAGTTCAGTTATATATATTTTTTAATTAAAAAAATGAAAAAGATACAAACCTATAACCCTGATAGACGCGATTTGAATATTGAATAAATCAAATTAATAAATAATTTTTTTTTTGTTCAAAATGTGAGTTTAACACAGTTTTAATTGTTTTAAATTTGTTCAAAAATGTTTTGTGTTTGTGTTTTTTTGTTAGTGTTAAAAAGTTTAGTATAGAAAAGTTTTAATTGGTGTTTAAAATTTGTTTTAAAACGTTTTGTGATTTTTTTTATGTTTTAAATAAAGTTCTTGAAATGCATTATGTCTTCAGTGTTGTTCAGGTAACTTTTTCTTTTTAAAGAGTTAAAAATCTTTATGAATTGTGAATCTTCATGTACGTGTGAAGCTGCAGGTCTCAGCCGAACCAAGCGAACGCACAGGAAGTGTCTCCTCTTCCTCTAAAGACTCGTGCAGTTGAGTTATGAACTTTGACTCTTACTTCACTCTGACTGAATGGAACAAGACTGACACAAAACGTGTGACAACACCCGCCCACTGCTGAGCACACCTGTGGTGCAATTTCCCACCGATCAGCTGTATGAAGAACAAGCTGTCCTGTATGCACCTGCACCCAGAATCACTCGTCCAGTGCCCCCCCAACCCTCTGAGCTCAGAAACACACACACACACGCACGCACGCACGCACACGCACGCACGCACGCACGCACGCACGCACGCACACACACACACACACGCACGCACACACACACACACACTACTTCATTTAATGCTGCATTGAAGTGCAGTATTTCTGTTTCATGCAACTTCATACTTGTGTATTTATATTTGTCCGACAGCTTCAGTGACTGTTCAGACTGCAACTTTCATCGCCTTCCTTTCCTGAGAAAACCACGTATCTCCAGATGTCTCCATGTTGAAAATAATAGTAAAACTCTCCCCCTCTTCAGCTAAATAAACTCTTTAAAAAGCCTCTTTTGGCCTCTTCTGGTTTCCTGAGCTCGTTAAAGTTTAGTCGTCACAGGACGGCGATGCTGCAAAGACGTGATGAGCTCATTGAATTAGATGCAGTGCTGTAGATTAAGGCCCTCTGAACATACACGTCCACCATAAATACTCAGCTTTTAACAACATGTGACCACATCACAGCTGCTAACAGACGTCACACACTGGACATGATGCTTCGTATTCATTTATTTATTTCTGTTTTTGAATCATTTCAAATGTGAGTAAATTGAGGTTTAACTTTAACCAACGCGATGAACCCTAATTTAACCAAATAACCTACTGTGCTGATAAGGCCTTAATGACGTATATGATAACTGGTTTAATAAATTTACCTTAGAATCAGACTCTAACTGTTGAGTCAGCAGATTGGTGTTTATGCCACAGAGGACAGAAATAACATCTTCCAGGTATTCCAGGCTTCTGTCTTATTGCTCTTCAGACCAGCAGCACTGCAGCTAAGTGACAGCAGAGCACAAAGGTGGATCCTCTTTGGCTCGTCTGCTGGCAGAGCTCGCTTTTAGCCGAGGCACAGCGTACACGACGTCATCGCCCTTTCCACAGAGGGCGCTGTTGTGCGTCCGGCTGGAAAAGTTCAGCTCAGAGTAGGTGAGTTCACTCGGGTCGTCTTCAGCCTGGAAAAGAAGAGAAAGAGGGGTTAACGTCCTAACGTCCGTCAGACGCTGACATCCATGTTCGCTGGCTGTCTTCCTTTGCTGCAGTCAGCAGGTGTCAAACTGTCCAACAGCGCCGAATTCACCAACGTGTCTTTAACATCTTCAAGTCCAGTAACTTGTTTTGTTCAAAAACCTCCAGAAAGAACATCATTTTCCTCTGGTAAGCTTTTTTCTGAGCCCACAGATGAAGTTATTGGTTTCTCCTGCGTGTGCTTTGGTATATGGGAGAGTTTACCTCAGGAGATCTGATCTGTCTGTCCCCTCCGATGTCCTCGCACACTCTGTTGGTCTACAGGAGAAGACGGTTTGGTTTGTATTCACATCAGCTCGATGCTTAAATGTCCAAAATGTTCTGAAACTCACCTGTGAGACAGAAGCGTACTCTGGTTCCTCAGGAGGCTCTGAAGAACACAGCAGTCTACAATCAGCCTACAACCTCCTGATCTGAGCTTTGAGCGGCGTTTGGGTTTGAAACGTTAATTTCACGTGCACAGAAACGTCAAACGTTGAAAGTTTCCTGTCTCTCACCCTCGGGTTTAGCAGAAATCTTCCTGCAGTAGATCAGCACAGCCACTGCTAACAGGACGACCAGGACAGCCAGAGTCAGACCCACATAGAGCCAGACGTCTGCAGAAGTTCGAGTGGACAGTTTGACATCGGCCAGTTTACTGTGACACGTCCTGCTGGACTCTCAGCTAAAAGACACATTATATACCTGTGCGATCACACCTTGCCGTGTGCAGTTTGATGTTCTTTACCAGCATCGTACCCTGGCTATAGATGATACTCATTACTGCCCGGTGTCCAATAAAATCATAGAACAGGACACCTCAAACATACTTCAGGCCGGCTGTGGCTCCGGAGGACAGCGACCACAATCAGCTCTTCCTGTCCACATGTCCAAGTGTCCTTGGCTAAGGCGTTAAATGTAAGATGAGTCAAATATGCAGAATAATAAACTCTGATGTCTGCACAGTGAATATGACGCTACAGCCAGGAGCCAGTTAGCTTAGCTTAGCCTAGCTTAGCTTAGCATAGAGACTGGGAGCAATAGGAAAGGGATCGTCTGGCTTTGTCTCCCTGCTAACACGTTGTGTGGCCGGAGGACCAGTTACCTGAGCTTCCTGTCAGCCATAGACTGTCATCAGGGCGTGGACATACCTGCAGCTGGCGTCATGTCAGGCTGCTGCTGGTCGGAGCTTAAAGTCTGCGTTGTTGCTGCTGTGGGGGCTGAAGCGGTCGAAGCTGTGAACGACAGAAACACGAGAGACGAGATGCTCGTGTGTGTCCGAACCGTTAGCTTCTTCACTCTCGTTCCACTTTAAACTCACCATCTGTGACAACGAGCGTGAACTCCCGGAAGTGACGTGACAAACCTCTGAGCGCAGCACACCTGTACCGCCCCGAGTCGGACGTGTTCAGCTGTGTGATGCTCACGTACACAAATCCTCCTGAAGAAGATGCTTCTACGTATTCAATGCTGTATCTGCCTCTCTGAACTTTGACCCCGATCGTGTTAACAAGAACGTCCTTTGGTTCACATCTGTCCTTGCAGAAGTAGGTCACGGCTGCAGAGCCAGTGAAGGAGCATTCGACCACGACGCTTCCTCCAGTTTGTGCATAGAGGGTTTTTTCTCCTGAAGGATTTTCATCGTGCAGCGCCGCTGAAAAGACCAATGATCGACAGTTTATTTTGATCCTGGAGGAAGATTTTGACATTTCATCTCATTCTGTTTCTTTGATGCTTTAATGAAACAACCGGCTTTGAGTTTAAGTTGTAAAAAGAAGATTTAGCTGATAATTAATGAACAACTTTATGCAAAAGTTCTGCAGACGCTCAGGTGTTTTTGATAAACTCTACGTCTGACTCTCAGTCTTTAGCAGAGAGCGACTCAACTGATCTACAGTCAGCTCAAACTCTTAAACCTGTCACACAGATGTGTGTGTGTGTGTGTGTGTGTGTGTGTGTGTGTGTGTGTGTGTGTGTGTGTGTGTGTGTGTGTGTGTGTGTGTGTGTGTGTGTGTGAGCAGCCGTCAGCGCTCACAGCGATGATGTCACTGAACAGTAACTTTGCAGACGAGGTGGAGCACTTTCTTCCTGCCTTCTAGTAGAAACTCACCATCGATAACGATGATTTCCACCTGCTGCTTTGAGAGTCTGCCGTTGGAGCCACAGCTGTACAGTCCTGAATCAGACTTCCTCAGCTGTTTGACGGTCACAACAAGCCGTCCTCCTCCAGACGCTCTTCTGTATTCGATGCTGTATCTGTCTCTGTGAGCCGTGACACCCGTTGTTTCAATGAGAATGTCCTTTTCGTCACAGCTGTCCCTGCAGAAGAACGTCCCGCTTCCGGTGCGAGACAGGGAGCATTCGACTGTGACGTCTCCCCCTTCGCTCCCTGAATAGACGATGATCTGGGCGTTAACGAGACCCCGGTTTCCACCCTGCAAAGCTTCAAAAAGACCAGCAATGATTAGTTTGTCTGTCAGATGCTGCAGGCTGATCACGTCCCGCTTCACGTTAACGTGGACTTTGTAATGTCCTGAGAGGGAACAGAGTTCGTCCAAACGTCCAAACAGCCACAAACCACAAGAGACTTTCAACATTACCTCCTGTTGCACTCTGTCTTCCTGTTTTTAAGAGCTGCTGTCAGTCCACAGCCTTCACAGCGTTTCCCACATAATGCTGAGAAATCACTCATCAGCTGGTTTTGTTTTAGGAAAAATGATTTAGTGTCTTTTACATTCATCAAACGTTAGTGCAGCTTTCTTTGCTCTTCTGTGCTGCAAAGAGCTGAAAAGATGAAGCCACCAATCAATTGATAGCAATTATGTTGATAACGTTTTGTCTTTCAAACGAGGACGTCAAACTTTTGGTGGTTCCAGTTCCCCAAACATCAGGATTCAACTCTTTTCTTCATGTATAACAGTAAAGTGGGTAAACTGAACATTTGTGGGTTTTGAGCTGATACTGATTTTTATTAATTGGCAGATTAATCAATGATGAAAATAATCGTTACTTTCAGCTGAAAGCAACCACGTAAAAAACAAACAACCTTTAAGCAAAGAAGAACTGAAATAAAAAACTCGTTTCTCGACAGCTGTGAAGTTTTAATTGGCTTCAGTTAGTTTGACTTCAGAAAGTCGGTTTAGGATCTCACTTCTGATGAACTTTATTTTGAAGGATCACTTTTTCTGAAGTGTGTCCTAAAGCAGAACCAGACTGTCTCACACGAACATCTTGTTCTGCTGCCCACAGTGAGCACAGAGAAATCCTCAGAGCGTCCCTCCACAGAGCAAACACCTGAAACTGAACTCTGGACGAGGCTCTTTGATCTGAACACCTCAGACTGCTGAATTTCCATTTTCACACTCAAAGACACGAAAATGAAGAAAACGAGTGAAGTGAATGCACTCACAGAGGAAGAGGAAGCAGACCAAGGTGTGCTGGACTTCCATGTTGAAGCTCTGATGGTTTATGCTGCCACTTCCTGCTTCACTGGTCAACTAGGAAACGGTAGAGTCCCTCCTCCAATCACAACGCAGCCACTGTTCCTGCATACCAACGCACGTATGACTGTTCACCGACACTGGCATTAAAAACAGAGGGAGAATGCACTGTCTCACACACACACACACACACACACACACACACACACACACACACACACACACACACTCACACACACACACTCACACACACACAGGATCTGAAGGCTGGACCCTGAGACGAGCAGCTAGTCCAAAAAAAAAAAAAAGACTTTGTTTGAAAATCAGAAGAAAAAGAAAAACGCTGCCTCTGATTCCCTCAGAACAGATTCACAGAATGTAATTGTAACTTCTCAGAGATAAAGGCTGCTTTTATGTGATCAGATCAATGTGTTTGATATTTCCTCACAATATGAACATTTTTCTCTTTCATTATTATTATGAAGTTCGTCATAGTTCATCATAGAGCAGGAAGTCCCAGGTGTGAACACCAGGGGGCAGTCAGCTCACAGAATCATGGTGGTGACTTTCTTTACTTCATCAGCTGTGTCTCAGAGCTGGAGCTCCTGGTCCTTCATACTGGACTGATTAATACCACTGTGTTATGATTATTATGGGTACATTACTGTTTGAAACGACAGCTATGAGGACACACTCAAGAATATTAGACATATGAGACAAGAAACTGGAAAACCAAGATGCCGTCATCGTAACTCTGGCTTGGACACATCCAAAATGGCACCACGTCCAGAGGAGTGAGCGACAAACACGACATGGCTTTGACCTGCTGAAGTTCAGTTCATACTTTCTCCTTGATATTTTTGATTGTGCGGTAATGTTAATAGTTTCTCTTTGCGTTATATCTTGTTTTTCATGCTCTTGATGCACAGACGCACAATGGAGCTGATTTCTGCTTTGGACAGCTGTATTTTGGGGAACAGCCTTTAAATTTCAATGTCCATTGTGTGGGATTTAGTGACACCTAGTGGTGAAGTTGCAGAGTGCACCCAAACTGACACGTTTCTCATGAAATTGATTTAAGGCCTCTTTGGACAGGAGGTGCTGCTCTTACTGGAACAATGTGGACCCGTTGAATCTAAAAATATCTGACTCTGTAAAAGGCTCTGTGGTGGAAAAAATATTTCAAGTGACATCAGGTGAGCTTTAACAACTAGTTTAACTTTAAATGCAGCCTGCAGCTTCATATCCTGACCTGTTCATCTTTGTACCTTCCTCTGTTTGACCACACGTTTTTAATGTGCAAACATTTGATTTTGCTGTGCAGAATATGATCATTTTACTGCTGTTAGTTTTATTTTAGGTTAGGTTGGAAGATTTAAGTCATACTGAAACTCAGATTCAAAGAGAGAGACACAGCGTCCCCGATTTGGCTGATGAAGTGGACCCTCAGGAAATCATGTTATTAAATGGAATCATGAATATTGACTTTCGTATCCTCAATTATGTGGGAGACAAGGCTCCTGAGTTTCTGCTGAGTCCACATTTAGCCAGTTCTGACTGTAACTGCTCTGCAAAGACAAGCAGAAGTCCTCCGCAGACACTCAGACATGACTTGTTCCTTGACAGGCTGTTTTACAGAGGTCAAAAGACTACCAAGAGACATTAAACAACTACAAAGAGACACAAAACAAACACAAAGAGAAGCAAAACAAACAAAAGAGACACAAAACAAACACAAAGATGCAAAACAAATTAAAAAAAGGATACAAAATGACTACAAAGTGGCACAAGACTACCACAAACAGACAGGACAAGTCCACAAACAATACAGGTTTCTGTCTCCTTGTGCCTCTTTCAGTCCAAGTCTTGTTCCCATATATCGGGGCTGGAGGTTAGAAATGTGCTGAGGGTTTTCTCCATCCATCCATCCATCCATCCATCCATCCATCCATCCATCCATCCATCCATCCATCCATCCATCCATCCATCCATCCATCCATCGTTGTGAGTTAATGCCACAGTCCCCAGAACTTTCTGTTCCAGGGTTAGCAAACAGCGCTTCCTGTGGCCAGCCGACACAAAGCATTGTGATGAAGTCATTGAGGGTGCCAGTGAATTAAAGCGTTCATTGGTAATTCAGGGTCCGTGAACTGGCTGCAGTTTATCAGGTTTCACTCTGAATAGAAAGATCTGAGCGGCCACAGACGGCTGACGGTCACATGATCACAGACAGACAGCCGTTTAAAGCAGAAAACCACAGACGACGTGGAAAACTGCCAGTGAACATGTTCATGTTGCTCTGAGCCTCAAACATAAAGACAAGCCTTTGATGGGTTGAAATGCTGCTCAGCTGTCTGAAATGAAGTCAATATTCATAGAAAAAGATGGAAACTTGCTGATCTTCACTAAACGTTCACTTTGCCTCTTCAAGTCGAGATGAAGCGGATTTAAAGTGACCTCCATCAGGTCTGTTCTCGCTGCATCATCAAGTTCACATTTTTTCTAAAACCACTGCAAGATGTTCTTGCCATTTGCAGCCTGCACTTCTCTTTTCACTGAATTCTAACCAAAGAATAACTTTGAAGTGTCAACATTATCAGGCACAATCAAAGTCACACAAAGCTCACAGTTGTCACCCTTTGCTTGGACACTATTGACACATGCTTAGACCAAAGAAACAAAACTTGAAGTTTTTGTTACTCTACCTCGAACACAGTGTAAGCATACCCTCAACTAAAGTGCTGCTTTGCACTTTAGTTGCAATTCTGCAACACATTTGCTCCTGCACACCACACACTATTTCACACGTGAGACACCTGGTTCATTAATGAAATCTCAGGGTACCATTGGGAAAACACATCCAATCCAAATACAAAACACTCAAAACTGAACACCAACCAGCCACAAATAGGCCTCAGCTAAGCAACAGCTGGCTAACGCTCCTTATGCAACAAAAAATGGAAGTTCTGGTACATACAGTAAAGTACAGGATGTACATTACTATAAAACTGAACCAAACCAATAACAATTAGTGGTTGCATTTTCCTACAGAATGGCTAGAAGACCTTCTGGGGTGGAAGGGTTATTTTTGTTTTATTGTCTCTTAACTGCATGTACTGTACTCTCAAGTATAGTACCTAATGTACAGTACTGAATAAAAACATTGAAAATGAAAGACTGCAGTGTTTTATAGAAAGTACACTAGTGTGTTTCTGCTAATCTGAAAGTGTATTTGTGTGATGGAAGTGTGGATCATTTTGTCATCAAAGTGACATTTTGACAAAGGATTGTCTTTGTTTGCTTGTGTGTAGAGTTTTGACACAGCGAGCCAAGTTTTGCAAAATGTGCTCAACAACGGGCAAAAGCTGTAAAGCTGCCCGGAAACCTTTCGTTTTACCTGGACATGACCGCTGACCTTCACTCTTTGCTTCCTTTTCATTGGTGGTTTGATGGTATTTTCAAGCAGAATTGTTCCATCGTTTTATTTCACTTGCTGTGTCACAGCAGCTTTGTCTTGAAATCTACACTAATTCATATAGCACTTTAGCTTCGTGCATTCATCATATTGTGGGGGGCAGCTAAAGCTACAAGCTGACACTGAAAGTGGAAGTGCGATAGAGGAAGGAAATGTTAAAGCAGATTGAGTTTTGCTTGATCAGACTGACAGAGAGTGAGGAGTGAAGTGACAGAGGTGAGCTGATCTCCATCAGAATGAACGCCCGCCGCCTTCTCTTCTTCTGCTTCTTCTCAGGTGAGAATGGCGTACCTGAGCCTCTCCAGCGCTGCTGTGTACGTTCGTCCAAATGACGCGTGCCGTGTGTTTTTCCAGGTGTCCTTCTCTGACGTCTTCTGTTTCTACTTCCAGCTGCAGCATTTCCACAATCTGATCGAGTCTGTGATCAAATCTAACCCGATTTGATTTTAACAAAAGTGCAAATCCTTTATTTGCTGTTGCTGCTCATTTAAACAGTCGAACATTATAAAACCCAAACGAAAGTTAACCTGCATCATTGTCCTCTGTTCATCTCCTCAGCAGCACTGAGCGGTGGAGACTCCGGGCTCGTCAGCGCAAAACTCAACATTTACTCAGCGGCTAAAGGAGGAAATGGTACAATTAATTGCTACTTGTCTCTGTCTGGAGGCAGGAAGTTCTTCTGCAGGGAGGAATGTGAGACAGAAGATATTCTCATTAAAACAGACGGCATGGTCGCTCACAGAGACAGATACAGCATTGACTACAGAAACGATTCTTCAGGAGGAGGAATCCTGTCTGTGACCATCACACAGATGAGCCAGTCTGACTCTGGACGCTACAGGTGTGGTTTGGGCGGAGGTTCGCTTCCAGAGTCGTACACTGACTTTGAGATCAGAGTTTCAGAAGGTGAGTTTCTGATTTATTTATTTACCGCGTTCAACATTTTTTTGAAGCATAAGAACGAATGAAATCAAGTCAAATTGTGGGAAGAATCTCATTTTATTGATGCTGTTTCAAAGCGTTACCCCAGCAGTCACGGGCTGTGGTTGAACTGGGCAGCTCCCAGTGGAAATGTTGTGGTCAGGACGCAGCGTCTCATAGTAACTGCTGGTTTTTTCAACAGCACCGTTGGTTGGAAACTCTGGTTTTGTCCGTTCAGTTGCTGAAGGAGACAGTATGACGCTCGGATGCAGCAGCACCGTCTACAGGAAGCAGAAGTTTTTCTGTAAGGGTGAATGTAAGAAAGACGAGGACATTCTGATTGAAACAGATGGAAACGGCGCTCAGAGCGGCAGATACAGCCTTGAATATAAGGAGGGATCTAAATTTGGACTGTATGTGACCATCAGAGAGGCCAGCAGGTCTGACACGGGACAGTACAGCTGTGGTTACGGCAGAGCTTTGTCTCCAGACTCAAACAGGAAGTTCCCCATCATTGTCATCATCGATGGTGAGTTTGTGTTTAACTGAACGTCAGAAGAATGTATAAGTTCTGCTCAGTGCACATTCATTCAGAGAAGAGGAACTGATGATGAAAACTGATTCACTCATCATCAGACATCAATACTGATTCAGAATCTTTGTGTTTCTTCAACATCTTCCAAACCAAACTGGAACGTTTCCGTCACCACACGCCAGCAGCAACGCCCAGTTTAAGCTCCAGTTCAGGAAGTTTCACGCCTCCATCGGTTCTGCCTGGAACCAGCGACCAGTTTGCAGGTACAGTTCACACTGAGACACAGCATAAGAACACCGTCCAATGAGAATGAAGAGTTTCCTCCAGCTTCTGTTTCAGCACAAGAGACAGGCCACTTCACCAAAGAGTTCACATTCATTTTAACAATAAATATCTTTTCTATTTTCTCCAAGTTGGCATGATTCATTATTGATTAAAGACGCTACACCCGTCCTGTGTTTTTCATTATAAAAGACTTCTTTTTAGAAGAAGAATCGGAGGACGATCCCCTTTATCTGTCACACAATCACATACATGCAACACACGCCATGCAAACTGCTGAAACTTGTCCTCCACCTTTAACCGCTCCTGGTCGTCCTTCCTCCGAGGCAGACCAGGAGCGCTGGGCTGCCATCCGACCGGCGCCCAGGGACCCAGTCTCTTTCGTCACCATTGGTCAGGTGGTGATCTTCTTGCGTGTTTTTAGTGGGGGTATTTTTAAGGAGGATACCCCAGGTGAGCATGGGGAGAACATGCAAACTCCACACAGGAAGTTCCTTTTTCCTCGAGCAGCAGGCACTGAAGGCATGGTGGAGGACATGTGATATGAACACAAAACACGTCAAGAAACATCAAGACCAAAGCGGCTCCACCCTGCAAACGTGACTGAGAGATGAAGCGACACTATTGGTCGGTTGAATGTCGGAGTTTCCTCATTGGCTGTTCCTTTCACAGTCAAAAGGTGTGAACGTTAGACGTGTCCTGTAACTCCAGATTATCGGTGTATTGGTGAAGCCCTCTAAGGTCATAGCTTGTGGGTTCACGCTCACACAGGACTGAAAGCTTGGAGTCGACGCCCACTGAGGGCCCCGCCTCAGTCTCACCTTGCATATAAGTTGATCTGAGACCAGCCAATCAGCTCCCGGCATCCAACAGTTTGGCCATGATATAGCGCACTGACCACACGTGGTCCAGCCGTGTGCTGCTGCACTGGGTTTGTCTTTGCACATCACTCTACCTGTGAGTCAGTAGTGCCAATATCAATAGTGATCAATAGTGATCAGCATCAAACGTGTGTGCTTGCATGAGAACAAACACAGCAGGAAGCAACATGCAAAACTTTGCTCTGCAGCACAGCGAGTGGTCAGAGACTCTGCAGGGCTCCTTTAAGCTCCCAATACAAGACAAAAGATCCCGTTCTATTAAAACTGCATGTCTCTCTCTCTCTCTCTCTCTCTCTCTCTCTCTCTCTCTCTCGCTCTCTCTCTCTCTCTCTCTCTCACTCTTCTTCTTTTCCAGCCCCCTCCTCTGCCTCTTGCCCACGTTACTTCTGGTATCTGGTTGTATTTGTGCCCATGGGTTTTGTACTGATGGCCGTTGTTCTGCTGCTCATCATATGGAAGACAAGGAGGACCCCGAGGACCACCAGAGCAGGTGTAGACGGCGTACGCATGACGGTGACTTCCTTTAGCTTGTTTTGTCTCTGCTTACGTGGGTGTCGATGATTTCTGTATAGCTGACATCTTAGTGTTGCAGGTCAGGTATCAGTAAGTTTCTCATGTCTGCAAAAACATGCACAAACTTTAGAGTTCCAACCTGGACTTTGGAGCAGAACAGCGTGCACGGCTGTGACTGCCAGCTGCTGCACAATCGTATCGTTTATGGCCTAATACCTGCAGAGCCTGACAGTCGGCCTCAGCTGTACTCTGCATGTGGTGGTAATTAGTCGTTAGCATGTTAGCATGTTAGCACTTTGGTAGCTGCGGCTGCCTCCATCGTCTTCAGCGAGAACACAGTGTCGGCGGTGCTGTCGAGCCGTCTGGTTTAGCTTTCAGGGTTGATGAAAGTTCAACCTTTTCAGCTTCCCAGGTCAACTGTGGCCACGACCACAGAAGCTACAGAGAGGGAAACGATACAGGAGCTCATTTTCCTGCCTTTTATCTGAATTTCCTGAATGATTCTCCACAGACAGATCCGTGGAGACAGCCTGCGCGCAGCATCAGCTTCAGATTAAACAAGGTTTACGAATTAGCAAAACTTTCTATCTGACTCACGTCACAGCCAAACATTTCCTCTTCTGGAGGCACAGCCTGCTCTGTTGAGCCGCCTGATGAGATCATACTGGTGGACAGCAGCAGCCTCTGGTCTGCACGCTGGTGACACTGGAGGCAGCTGGAAACAGACATAACCAGGCGACACCTGAGGCGGCGACGGCTCGCTGTCCCGAAGCACCTTCAGTCTAATCAATCAGCTGATCAAAATATCAACCTGAGCCACGACGACGTGCTTAAAATGTCATTTATCTGACTTTGTTATCTGTTGACTCTTTACGTTTATATCTGGCTTTATAAATCTTAGATTTGTTTGCACTAAAATGATAGATTTTACTTCTTTTATGCAGCTTCTTTTGGTGAGATCATCTCTTCTCGCTCTAAAAGTGCAGTTTGAATGAAGTTTTTAGACTTCTGTCCGTTTGAACTGTTGTCAGTTTCCTCTGAACGACAGACTGTGTTTCAGGTTTGATGTCATTGTTGTTTGTTTTCAGGCATCTTTCACTCCACCAGCGTCCACATGTGAAGACTCCATCTACCAGAACATCCAGTGAACCAGAGAGGATCAGGACCCAATCTACTGAATCTGGATTTTGTTTTTATTGTGCAGCTGTAATGTTTTCCTTTTTATTCCTGTTTTGTCGGATATTATTTTAACATGATATTTTCTTCAAAGTTGGTCATTTTTCAGAGGGTGTTCAGCATCTCCTCACTTGATGAATGTAAACGGTCCAAACATCAGGTGTTCCACTCTGCTTTTCTTCTAAACTTTGAGCAGCACATAAAGAAACCAGTGCAGTCCAGCATTTCCCAGTCGTTCAACCAGAGTCACTTTGTGATGAAAGCAAACACAAGTCAGATTTGTTAATGTTTTGGTGAAATTATTGCATCATTTTATGTCACACTTCATTTGGATTGTTGTTTTTTTGTTGAGTTTCCTCAAATTAGTGAAACAGCGCCCTCTGGGTTCCAAACCGTGTAAATGTCGGTCGATCTGTCTGGTGATCGATGCGCTCGTACATTGAAGACTGAAAGATACCTCATCAATTCTTCAGGATCACTAATCTCCTGCTGTGGCTGAGTGTATGATCATGGGCTGCATTTGCCAAATATGTTGTACCTTCAGGGGTTCTTGTGGGTTTTGGATTTAGCTCAATATCATAAAATAAACCTTCCGACCTTTGACCTTTGACACCAGTCAGCAGTCAGGTATCCTGTTCACTGTGTGGGATTCAGGGTTGCTTGTCGTGCAGAGGGTCCGGCTGATGCCTTTTGTATTTTAGGAGTGATTATCTTGAATAAATATCCCTGCCTGAATCTTTGTATGCAGCTTTTGCTCCCCGCTAGAAAAACCAGCATAGACCAGCAAAGCTAGCCACCAGCAAAACCAGCATGGGGTATGCTGGTTATACCACCATGATGGTGTACCAACATAGCTCTGTTGACTCGCCAGCTAAACCAGCATCAATCCAGCATAAACCACCATAAACCAGCATGGAAATGATGCTGGTCTGTGCTGGTTTTTCTAGCAGGGGTGTTTTTTGTGGAAGGGAAAACGAAACAACAAGCGATCATTCTACAGGAAAAGGACATTTTTATTTTTTTGAAAACAAACACAGCATTTTTCATACAACTGATACTGCTCATGGCCAACTTCCATATCCACAAAAAAAAAAGAAAAGAATCCAAACCCAGTCTGGAACAATTCAAGCAAGAAAGGCACCGATATGCAACGTCAATAAAAAATAAAAAAGCCATGAAAACAAACTGTATCTTTGAGAGGCTCAATATAGTCCGACTCTAAGAACAATTATAACGGACGCTATGTATGAGCATTTCTGGCAATGTCTTTTTTTCTTGTCTGTTTGTTTGTGTTTTGTTTTGTTTGGTTGTTTCTTCTTTCTTCTTCTTTTATTTAAATATGTCCTAACCCTTGATTTCCCCTGGTTTTTGCTGTGTATGTTTATCCCATGTGTATACTGCTTTTCCTAAATGTTGGACGATGCTATTATGCCTAAATAAAGCACTTGGGAAAAAAAGAAAGAAAGAAAAATAAGAAAGAGCGGGAGCTTTTCTTTCCGCTTACAACGGATGGCATCTTATTCAAAACTTCTCTGTTTAAAATCCATTAAAAATGTGGACATCAACCTCGCTTCAAGGACATCTGGTCATGTTTTGTAAAGCTCTGCTTTGAACCTTGTTTGTGACTTCACAGATGATGATTTTACATAAAAATAAAGAAAAGGTGGTGGACGATGTATTCTGATTATTCAGTTAGAAATACTAAAGTGGCATTCACAATACACTCAAAATGTTGCATGGCCCCGAATATTTGCCCCTAATGATTGATGCCATATCGTGTAATATTTGTTAGCTGCAGCTCGTCGAGTGGAGCTCAGTTTTCCCAACTTAACAATACATTTGATTTTTTAAATTGGTAATACTTTTCATTTTGATCTGAAACTGTGAAGTAACTCTTGTCCAGCTCCCGCCCTCTTGTTGAACGCCCACTTAAGAATCCATACAGGTGAGAAGCCGCACCTCTGCCAGACCTGCGGGAGAAGATTCAATGACTCATCAACATTCAAAACACGTCAGAGTCCACGCAGGTGAGAAGCCGTTGATTTGAATCACCTGTCGAAAGAGATTTTGTCAGACTCAAGAGTTGAATCGGCGCATGTGAGTTCACTCTGGTGAGAGACCGTACATTTACAAAACACGGAAAGATTTCAGACTACAGCAACTTGAATGTCCACATGAGGACACACACAGGTGAGAAGCCGTACCATTGCAACACCTGTCGAAGAGATTCTGTCAGCTGTCAAACTTAAAACGACACGTACGCTTGCTGAACGTGGGAGAGGTTTCAGAGTGAGAGTTCAGTTGATGGTCCACGTGAGAAGAGCCCCGCTGGTGAGAGGCCACACCTCTGCAAGACCTGCAGGGTCAAAGCAGTTGCGACACTCGTCGGAGAACTTTTACTCAAATGACATGCTTGAAAAACCACCTGATTGAACTGACTTTATTTTTTTACTTAATGCTAATGAATGTTACTACATGTACTCAAGTACTGTCTTGAAGTTTAATGTTTATTGTCCATTGATTGACTGATGGTGAAGGCAGTTTTAAGTTGGATATTGACTCTGGATTCAGCGTCGTCTTCTCTCTCAGTGTTGGCAGGAGGAGGACGTTAGCTCACCTCCAGCCCTCGTGTTCAACCCCTCGGCGTTCCTGCGGACCTTATATGAATAATGTGTATAGTGAGTCTGTGTGTGTATGTAAACATACATACCTCACTTCAGTATATTACTGTTTAAAATACTTACTTGTTCAGTATTGTCATGCTGAATTACTCATTTGTGGAAATGGTTAATGAAGGGGAACAGTAGTCACTGTGTAACGTGACCCAGTGACACCAGATCAATAGCGACATTTATCAGCACACTGGCCAAACAGAGCTCACTTCTTTTTATTGGATTTTAGTGCAGTTAGCCGAGGGCTGACAAAGTCTCACATAGTGAACCGTTATTTAATCACAAATTCAGGGATTATGTAGCTTCCCTGCTAGAAAAACCAGCATGGACCAGCATCATTTCCATGCTGGTCTGTGCTGGTTTATGCTGGATTGATGCTGGTTTAGCTGGTGGGTCAACATGGCTATGTTGGTACACCATCATGGTGTTGCTAATAACACTGGTGGACCAGCATGTTGTTGCAAGTGATGCTGGTGAACCAGCATAACCAGTACGAGATGCTGGACCAGCATAACCAGCATGGAATGCTGGACCAGCATCAAAACACAACATATGCTGGTATTGCTGGTATAACCAGCATACTGGTTTTGCTGGTGGCTAGCTTTGCTGGTCTATGCTGGTTTTTCTAGCAGGGCCGTCTGCCACTGTGAGACGTGTGTGTTGATTCATGTGTGTAATTGAACCTGATTGTTTTATTGTGATGTGTGAATCAATACTGTGAGAGCAGCACAACAGAAAAAGGACCCAAACAGACGCTGGAGGCTGATCTGGTGCAGATCAATAATTTCTTCCCCAAAACAGGATTTAAGGCTAACAGGACCATGAGGCAGGCAGGTACAGGTGACAGCTGACAGGTGACAGGTGACAGGTGACATGCTTGAAGGTACAGGCTTGAAAGCAACAGCGTGAAACCACAGAGCAACATTTCAACTTTTCCTTTTTTATAGGTAGATTTTTTGCTGAAGCTCACAGCAGTTGACGTCCATATAAGTAGCATTACTGCCACCTGCTGGATTGTAACGGCTTCACAGTGACTCCTATTCACAGCGTCCAGCTGAAGTGATGCCAGTTCATGCCCAGAGCCAGCGGTCTGAGTTTGTGCTTCCAACCAACATCTGTGGATCCTTTAAAATCTCCATTAATCCCTGCAAACATCAACACCACATAGACTTCTTTTACTCATGTGAACCACTCTTCGTCCCTCATCTGCCTCCTGAATTTCCAGCAGTTGTTGGTTGAAACAGCTCCTGACAGCTCATGGCAGGGAACAAATGACTGAGACAGTAGATGCACTGAGGAGCTAATGACAGGATAAGGAACAGGTGAGGTGGTGTAGGTGGAGCGAGTAGGAGCTAATTGGCTGGTGAAAACACTGGCTGTGTCCCAGTTCAGGGGCCGCATCTTTCGGAGGACGCATTTGAAGGCCGATTACGTCATAGCGCTGCGCGAAGGCTGTCCCCATTCGTCCAAATTCGAAGGGTCCTCCAAAACATATTGTGTTCTAAATTAAAATCTTATAACCTCATTACATTATCTATTCCATTTCTTATTTACAGTATAAGTAGACTTTTGAACTACTTTTCAGTGACAACACAATGAGTTTATTTTTTCTGTGATATTTAGATACGATATGAATATTTCTATTTACAAGTGGGCATTCTTAAAATGTACAACTGTTTACAAAAGATCAGCAGAAATGACTATTTACAGAGATTTGCAGATTTACAGAGAACATATCTACAGGCTGAGCAGGAGTCTCTGGTGCTGCTGCAGGATTATTGAAGCAAACAGTTTCCTGTTCGATAACAGGGACCATCAGGACCGCTTGGAGGCTTGATCCTCACATGGCAGCCGTCGGATGCTCCAGCAGCTTTTTGAAAAGCTCTGTGTCTTGCCAGCCCTGCAAACCCCTGAGTTACTGCCGCCAGGTCTTCTGTGGTCTTGGGGAGGCAGATGACCCTGTGGCGAATGGCCACCACCTCCTCAGTGACTCGATGGACGATGCGGTGAACAGTGGAGCGAGGCATCCCAAACACCCTTGCCACCACAACTGGAGGATGTCCCACTCCCGTGTCCCCTTCCTGGTGGAGAAGCTCCAGCAGCGCCGCCAGAGACTCTCTGCTCAGCCTGAAATCTCGTCTGGTGTCATGATCGTTGAAAAATAACGGCAGAACAGGAACACTGATGTTTATGCAGCAGCACATCGGCCTTGTCTGGATGGAGAAAGGAGAGTAAGAACAGGAGGATTAAACAAGAGCAACTGAGTTTTAGTTGATAAGACAACTCAAGTGACTGTTAAATTTCAATAGGCTATTGAGTGAAGTCAGGGTTATTTACAGGGTTCGTACACATTTAACTGTTCAATTCAAGCACTTTTCAGATCTTGAAAACAGCATTAAAATTACAGCATACAGAAGTATCAAGACTCATGGTTAAATGACATATATGTCAGTCCAGAGTTTATATGGCAGGCGTTTGTCCCTAAACGGTATCGTTTATTAACGGGTGATGTATGAACATTAATATGGGTTCAAATAGCCGGTTAATGTTACCTCCCCACGGCGCTCTCCCAGCCGGAGATAAACGAGCCGCCGGTGTTGCAGAACCTCTGGCTCCATTGTCGTCTGTCGTCTGTCTGTTTCTGTTGTGTCTGTTAAATTTTTGTCTCCGTACGTGTGTTTTTCCCGGGTTAGGAGGGAAGAAGTCATGACGTCGTGACGCAATCAGGAAATGCTCCGAAAGGCTAGACCGTCCCATTTACCGATGGTTGACGCGGCCCACGGAGGAGCCTCCGCGTCCTCCGTGGGCCGCGTAGGAAGGATCCTCCGAAGGATGCAGCCCCTGAATTAGGACACGGCCAGTGAGGGCGGAGCAGGGCTAACAAGGCCTGATGCAGGGCAGGTGTGGAGGAACCAGCAGGCTGTGGAAGGAGCACAGGGACGTAGAAAAGAGCAAACAGACAACTAAAACCCCAGAAAACACAGGTACAAATCTCAGTGTGTCAGGGTCGTTGAAGCCCGTCCCCATCTGGGGATGCACAGTGAGCATCATTGATGAGGTGAACTGCATACAGTCAGATTCATGTGGGGTCATAAACCAACACGCTGCTCTGCAGCAGTCAGGTCTGTTTGCTTTCAATTATTGACCCCAAATCTTAACAGATTTGCAGATTGAGCAACTCCTCTAAATAAAGACAGAGCAGCACGTCCATGAGTCACTTCTTAGAAGACGGAGGGGAAGTAGGTTTCCAGTCTGTCCAAATAACCTTTTAGCAATAACCTCACAAACACCAAGGCCTGCTGGATCAATTCATTTCCCAGAGACTAGACTTCCACGATTTGTAACTGCAGGAAAGGTCCAAGAAGATGAGTCAGGGTCCCCTCACCTGATTTCCATTTGTCGTTAACAGCTGTGAGTGATGGAGGGATCCTCCTCAGTCTGGTCTTAGATGTGATGCATGGCCTTAAGGTGTGCAGGCTGAGGTCAAGCCCTGACGTCACAGTCCGCCTGTGAGTCACCTTAGGGACGCCTGATTCTGAGATATCTGACGAGCTCTGCAACGAGGGAAATGAAATCAATCAGTTACATTCATAGTTTGTGATGCATTGCACTGGACTGCTTTGTATTCAGAGGATCCCTCTATTAGATCCATTAGATCTCGTACTCTTACCTTTAAGTGGAGTGCCACAGGGAACTATTCCAGCTCCCCTTTATCTCACTGTATACTTCATCATTTTTCCTGTACTGGTTTTATGTCTCTTGTTCCAACTCCAACCTGGGTCTTCCTTATCTTCAGTCTATATTTGTCATACAGGTTTCCCTTTGCCAGCACAGGCTGGATTGAAGTAGATTTGCGTATAGCTCCGTGCATCAGAGCAGGTCATGTCACAGTATAGCTCTCCTGGCTCTCGCATCTTTCACATCTTAACCGAACTCATGTCACTTCCAAGAACACACAGATAATCTGGGCACAGTGTTTAGGATGGAAAGAGGAATTACTATTTTTGATTAGTTGGCCAACACCGAGTCTACTAAATGTCCACTTCTCCCTCTGAAGTGCAGCTCGAAGAGAAAGTAATCTGAATGTTCTTGTTTCCTCTTTTCACCCTCGAAATATGACAAAATATTCATACTTACAGTAACTGTGGCTGACACGCAGAGTTTAATGTGGAATTTCACACCTGTGCTTCCACAGCCCCTCCTTTACTGCTGACTCATCTAGTTTACATTATGCTGATTTTAATAACAAGGCTCCAGTTTGGCTGCTGGGTCGTTTTTATTCATTTTAGTTCAGACTGAAATGTTTAAATAACTACTGGACCGAATGTCATCCTCTGGTCTGCAGCGGCTTCTCCGACTCCTCCTGACAATCCTCTGACTCAGTGTTTTTTTTCATTAGCAGTGACAGGTCAGATTCACCTGGATCACACGCTGCATCCTTAAACCGCTCATGCTGAGGGACGACAGCGCTGATGTCATCAGTAAAGTCATGCTCAGTGATGCTAAATGTGCACCTTCTATGCTCTTTATATGACGGTGTAGCTTCAGCTCAGCTTTCTGTGAAAAAACAAGACACACCTGTATTATGATGAGGAGAAAGTGTCCTGATACAGACAGACAGGATTAATGTCCTCGGTTTGGTCAAACACACTGATGAGCTGTGACACACATGAATCATTTAATGAGGAAGAAGGAAATGAAGAAATTCAGACGATCCTGCCTCCAACTCAATACAACACGATCTGATTCCAGCACAGGATGATCATTTAGTAAAGATATTACTGAACATTTGGACAATAATCACATTTATGTCAACTGGGATCATTGATTAGAAAAACAAAGAAAGGCTGCGCTGGTCCCTGGCGTTACGCAGGGATCTTCTCTGTCTCCGGCTGACAGAAGCAGAGTCTGGTTGGTAAAAATGAAACTGACCAAACACCAGGACTTATTTTTAACTGCTCTGCATTTCTTCGTTGTTACTTGACTCAAAATAAAGCAGACGTCTGAGGAAGAGTTCATAGACTTTACTGCTGAATGCTGCACTGCTGCTGGTTTTCCTGAACACTGCTAACATACTTTATTTAAAGTCTGGACATCTTTAAACTCTTTCAGAGGTCTTTCACAGTATGTTGGTGACTTGACTTACGGCTCCCAGGCAGGTCAAACTCAAAGTGTCAGACCTCCAACAAACAAGGACAGTAACCGTCATCACCACGAACGGAGACGTTTAGAGCATGTAGAAATCAATGCATGCAGGTTTTACAGATGAGCCATCCATCCCTCTAAAGGCAACTTCATGTTTATACTCTTTTTGTATATAATGTACGTATTTATATATAGTTGATTTTTTATTTTCTATTCCTTTTTATTGTCCATTTGCTCTTTTCTGCACCTCCTCCTTTAGTCTTTATTCTTGCTGTCTGGAACAACATCATTTTCCCAGGATGGGATCATTAAAGTTATATCTTATCTTATCTTATCTTATCTTATCTTATCTTATCTTATCTTATCTTATCTTATCTTATCTTATCTTGTCTTGTCTTGTCTTGTCTTATCTTATCTTATCTTATCTTATCTTATCTTATCTTATCTTATCTGAGGCTCCAAACAGAAGCCAAGTGTCATTTTCTGTAATTTTCTCTTCTGAAGTATGGACATTACATTCAGAAAAAATCAGGACAAGTCATAAAACATCAGGCTGATAAAAACATGTTAAGTCTAATATCTGAGGGTCTGCAGGACAACACCAGGCTCAGGTTGTTGTCTTTATTCTAAAGGTCGGGTCAGGCGCCGTGAAGTCCAGCCCACAGGGCCGCTCAGGCTGCTGGGTCCTGGTCGTGGGCGTGAGACAGCTATAAAGGCTGCTTCATCAGAGCAGCACAGAGAGGAAGGAGTGAAGTGACGAAGCTCTGCAGGATTCATCTCCATCAGCACGACATTCAGAATGAACATCCACCTCGTCGTGTTCCTCTGCTTCTTCTCAGGTGAGAACTGAACACCTGTTTTTAAACTTTAGTCTAAATATTCAGCTTGAATTCCACAAATGTTGAAATTATTATTATTTGTACATGAAGAGGCAGAAACCTTTTGAAAAGCTTGTGGGTAAAACATCTAAAGGAGAGGAGGAAGATTTCAGGCTGTTCATCATCCTCAGTAAATCTGACTGAGGATGAACTGAACTGAGAATGTTCGACCATGTTGATACAGCTCAAAGTCCACAGGCCACCCTTTAAAAATGAATCATGTTTAGTATTTTAATATCAAATGACTGGCAGGCTGTGCCTTCAAACACCAGAGCGTGTGTTGGACAGCCTCGATGCATAAGCTGACCACAGGGCGGCCAGCACGTTTCTACTCACCAGCTGATTTTATATGAAAACATGCATCAGGCTAAAAGCTACGATGCTTCACAGCAGTGGAGATCTGCAGCGTTAAAACACTGCCGACATGTGAATGCATCACAATAACAAGCAATCAGTACAATAATTTGACTGTTTTTACTGCTGAAATGAGTCAAAGCACTTTGCGAGCTTTGACTGCAGAGCCTTTACCTGTGCAGCACTTCTTTCATGCTGTGGTCTCCACTTAAGCCATGATGTCTTCATCTTTTCAGGAGCACTGTGTGCGTTCCCTGTCTTCACAAAAACCGAAGGAGAAACGTTCTCCTTTGGCTGCTCCTTCAATTCGCTTCAAGGCAACAAGTTCCTCTCAAAGACGGAGTGGAAGAAGGAAGATGTTCTCGTGGAAACCAGCGGCGTGAGCGCTCAGAGCGGCAGATACAGCATCACATACGACACCGATTTCAACATCTTCTATGTGAGCATTTCACAGCTCAACAAGTCTGACTCCGGGCGGTACAGGTGTGGTCTGGGCAACACTTCCCTTTCAACATCACAGCGTGAGTTTGAGCTCCGAGTGACAGACGGTGAGTTTCTGGTGACAGTCACCAAAGTGTTTCTGCATATTTTACTACTAATAATGAGAAAAATCCTAAAAAAGAATTAACATCGTGTTTATAGCACCACACACTAAATGCAGGGAAAAGAATGGACAATTTAAACCTCAATTAAAACATTAAAATACATTTAGAAACTGCTTAAAAATACAATAATAACCATAACAACAGCAACTATGAGAACTCCCCCAACCTGCTCCACCACCAGCATCTCAATAACGGTGAATGAGAGAATTAAAGGATGGTTAAAAGATGGTGGTGAGGTTGTAACAACAGAGGAAAACATGACTGAACAGTGACGTTTTCACATGAGCTCGTTGACCTTTTCGAGGCGGCAGCGTCCATGTTTGTCCTTTATTGTAAAACACACCTGGAGAGGGACAGGTGAGGAGGCAGAGAGGATGGCAGTGCCTTGTGTTTTGCTGTTGCATGTTGGATTAACAGATGCAACACGACTTTTATTAAAAAGTTTATCAAAAAGGTTTTCTTCATCCGTGACTTTTCTGAGGAAAGAGTCGAGAGAGCAAAGATTAAAATGAGCGAGTCATGTTTCATGGAAAGAGGAAACCAGAAGGAGAATCAGAGGATTTGTGTTTTTTTAGGGAAACGGCTTTTCTTTTGAATCAGGGTGTGGTCGAAATAATGGAAACGACTTCCTCTTTCACATCATCCACTGTGGAAAAAGCAAAGTAACGAGATGAAAGAAAGACGTGATGCGGAATTCAGATGAGGTTCAGAAAAGACGAAGAAATCTCCAAAGAATCACACGAAATCACAAATTTTCCTTTTGCTGATGCTTTTATTCAAGTACAGTCGTGATTTATTGTGATGTCACAGAGAAGAGGCTGAACTGTGCAATGAAAATCTTCTCAGCTTTGAAACCATGATGCTGCAGAAGCAAGAGGTCCTGCACTAACCTCACCTGTTCCTCCTCTCAACAGCTATGTGTGACGCAAACATGACTGTGGACGGTCCAGGAATGACCGTTTGCACTGAGGCTGAAGGTGGAAGCGTCAGAATCAGATGCTCCTTATCTTCAGCTGAACTCTTCAGCTTGTTCTTCTGCAAGGACGGATGTAAAAAACGGGACGTTCTCATTGAGACCAGCGGCTTCAGAGCTCAGAGAGGCAGATACCGGATCGAATACGAGAGGAACGGAGTGTTTCACGTGACCATCGCCAACCTGACCAAGTCTGACTCGGGTCTGTTCAGGTGTGGAGTCAACGTGCCTTCTTCACCAAACCCGTGTCAGGCGCTCGAGATCAGAGTGACAGATGGTGAGTTTCCGTTGAAACTGTATGTCTGAAGGATGTTTCTGTGCATGTGTCAGTGTCTGATCGTTCTGTTTGTCTTCAAAGCTCCAACAGCTGCAGAGCCAAACTCGACTCTCCTGCCTTTCACACCAACCTCAGCCTACAAACCAACAACACACAGTTTGTCCAGTTCAGGAAGCTGCACACCTGCCACAGCTTTCCCACCAATCACCACTCTGTCTACAGCTGCAGGTACAGGTTCAAACACGCTGCTCCCAAACCGTTTGATCATCCAGATCAGTTCTACTTAAAGATTCATTTCCCCTAAAACATTTCAGACGCAGACAGGCAAAGAAAGACAATATGAAATATAAGAAATGCTCTTTAAATCTCATCAGGATGACAGTGACTGAACAAACAGCCACGTTCCATCATGTGATCAAAAGCTAATGCATAATATCAAGTAGCTAACAGCTATTTCTCTTGTAAAGTCCTAATGTAGTCCTAAAAGTACAAGAGTGCATCCAGAGTAATAATAATAATAATAATGATCAGACAGGAGAAAGCAGTCAGGGAGCTGCAGCAGGAAGGTATAAAAATAACAGATAACTTCATAACTTCGAGCTCCTGATCAGGTCACACTTTTAATTTGACCAGTATTTCTGTTTTTGACCACACACCTGCAAAACTGATGGCAGTCCCCTCAGCCTCAGCTGTGCTTTGTGTACAGCTGATTAGCAAACGCTAGCGTGCTATATATTTTATATAAGTGTTTTGGGTTGGTTTTTTTGTTTTTGTTTTTTTTTGCAATTTGTGTGATTGAAGCTGAGCTGCTGTTTCTGTAGTGTTTGACGACCACTTGAGGATTTCTCTGAATTATCCAATGATTGTTTCACAGCTCCAAACATCTTCTTGAAGCAGACGGATGAAAGAGCTACAGGTCAGTTACAGCACCAGCAACACTTCTGTATTATTTGCTTCCGTGATCCAAAAACTCATCACATTTTTGCACGTTTGCATTTTTGCACACGTCCAGTTTGAGGATTAACACTCTGAACCGTAGATGACGCTGCACTCACATCAGCCTTGTCTGACTCTTCAACAGTATTTCACCATCATAATAGTTTGTAATTTCCCAGAAGCGTCCGTCTGCCATGACATCCTGCTGTGAACAAAGTGTTGCACAGGCAGCTCCGTCACGCTCGTTAGACCGTTCAGCAGAACAAAGTGTGAATGTGCTGTGTGTCGAGGAGACGGTGTGACAGCTTGTTTTGGCCTGTTTGACCTCTCTCTGTGTTTTCACCCAGGTCTCGTCTTTCCTCTGGTTTTATGTCTCACTGTCTTTGTTGTGCTGTTGCTGGTGCTGCTGGTGGTCCTGTTCAAAAAGAGGAGAGCGGGGGACTCTTACGGTGTGTTTTTCTCCCATCTTGGTCTCTAAATAATGACTTCTAATAGAGAAACCAAATGTAAAACCTTCTGCTTTACACCTTATGTTCTCTGTGTCCAACAGGACCAAACCCCCCAGGACCCCCCAGCAGTGAACACATAGAGGTGATTTTATGTCCCGCTCTCACCATCAGCTTCCACTGCTAAAGCTACACTGAAGTTATGTTTTTGTCACTGCAAATGCAAAATCATCGGAAACAAGCAGTTTTATAGCTGTTGTGCTGTCAGCCACATGTTATTAGCATGTTAGCATATTAGCATGTGAAGTTGCTTACTGTTAGCATGTTAGCATGCTAATTTCAGCATGCTTGCATGGATGTGAAGGGACAAATTGAATGTATTACCTTTTTTCTGATGCTAGATGAAGACATATGGTGATATGTGAAAACGGTGTTAGCCTGTAGCTTTGTGTTTTCAGCTCAGCTTGAACACCAGGTAGCTTCATTTTAGCTTCAGAAACAGAATATCAGGCCCCGGTACCTGTCAGGTGTGCTATCATTTCTTGATAAAGTGACTGTTCATTTATTTTTTTTTCAGTGTGCCACAATTTGAGGTTCACTTTCCAAACGGACAGATTCGACCGACCGGACCAGCAGGCGTCAGCATCGACGCACACAGCGTTTCTAACATGTTCTTCTATGCCAGAGCTCCTTCATGTGGTTCACATCCATACACTTTGCTTTCAACACGATTACAATACACATCCTCTGTAAATCCGCCTCTTTCACTTCACTGATAACGATGCAGCTGTACCCTGATTTAATATGAAGGTTGAACAGTTTGACATTCGTTTTTCATCATGATTAGTGAGCGTGGAGCGAATGATGGAATCATGTCGCTGTCAGGTGACGTTTATGTCAGAATTTCAAGTCCTTATAGGAAACCTAAAAGTCCAAAGTGTGCCATCATGGACTCACCTTCGTTTCAAGCTTCAAACACAGCGTGATGGCGGTTCAGGTCTGTCTTTGTTCCTCACAGTGAGCAGACAGACACCGACCACAGCGAACGAGCTCGTCCTGCAGTGAGACGCGTCAGAGCAGATCTGTGCTCCTTTAAGCGACGAGGAAAATTCAAATTACTTGTTAAACTACAGAGCACGTGAAAATGGTGTTTTTTAAATATATTTCAGGTATTTACTGACAGAAGTCAGTGACTCAAACTCAAGCTCCGTGACTCCAACACGTTTTCATTTCATTCACTGAAAGTTGAAAAGTTTTTCATCTTCTTGTTGAAACAGACCACATCTGCAGTTTGGTTGACAGATTTAGTACGATCACATCTGGATACGATGTGTTTCCACAACAAACCAAAGGACTTTTTGACATTTCGACAGGTCAAAGCAGGAGAAGCACAGGTGACGGCTGCATCCCATTTCGGTTCCACTGCCCCTGTAATGTGCATTGTGGGACATATCTTCTTCGTATCCACTGATCAGTGTAATCATTTATTTTTGTAACTATGGGTTTTATTTTTTGTGATTATTGATGTGTTTTGAGGCCAGAGGGAGGAATGAGAGCCAGCTCACGTCATGTGGTGTCATGTGGCTGCAGCCTGTGGACACCACTGTTTCTGCAAGATGATGTAAGTTAGAGAAACAGTGGTGTACAGGAGTGAAGGCGAGGGGTGGTCTGAATCTAAGCCCACCGGAGGAGGAGATCTGAACGCAGCATGACGGAGAGTGCTTTCATAAGTTTGCTTTAGCTGCTCTGAGACCAGTTCATTGTGTGTCTGGTTTAATAAATCTACCACATGAGGCTTCTGACTTCTGCTGATTATTGCTGAATTACTGAAGAGTGTGGAAGAAGATCTGAGCTCACCTGGCCCAGGTGAAATCATCAGCTCATGAAATCATCAGCTTTTAAAAGAAAATCAAGAAGACATAAAAACAGATAAAAAGAAGAGAGCAGAAAAGAAACTGTGTTAAAGGGAGGCTGCTGTGGTAACATGCAGGTGAATGTAAAATATCCGTCCTTAAATCATCACTCACATGGTGTTAAACGATAAATTTAACATTATCAGATAGTTTTCTTAATGCAAATCGAGCCCCTGACCCTGTTTACATTTAGTGAGGTGGCGACCTCTAGAGGTGGGAGTAATCATGACGGGAACAAATGAGGAGGTCAGGTGATGCAGTATAAAAAGCAAAAAAGTCCACATTTGGGGTCAAACAAACTGTTTCACCCAGCAGACGACTTCACGTCCGTACTGAAGCTACGCAACAAAAACATTTCATCTAAACCTGAATCTAACCAAGCGGCTTCAGCGCCTAAACTAAACCAACCGCGTCACAGCGTGACGGTGAAGGTCTGGAGCACCTGTTGCTGGGACTCTCCAACAGCTATTTTAAGCATTTTGGGAGTCACTGGCCTTTCACCTGTTAACACCTGTTAGTAGATCTCGTTCAGGCTTCCCTGCAGATCGACCGTGGTCTTTGGTCGGTCTGCACGTCAGTGAGTCTGTCTGATCGTCTCTGTCTTTCCTGAACTTGAGTCCTCGGCGTAGTTTCTCTCTGTCTCCATGCTCTCCCTCATCTTAACCCTTCGCTCGCAGTCTTTGTCCTTTGTTTTCAGGCCAGTTCTTCCTGCAGCTCCACCTCTCTTCTTCTCTGTTTGTGGACTTTGCTGTCAGAACACTGCTGTTGTTCTCTCACGTCTGGATCAGGTCTGCTTAATGTCAAACTAAACGTGGAGAAGCAGCTTTCTGTTTTTATGCTCCGCGTATGCGAACAAACTCCCAGAAACCTCGAGGTCTGCTCGGGTCTTTTGGATCAGGGCTTAACCTTCCTGTGTGTAACGGCCTTTTACTGAGTTATATTTGGGAACGTTCATTCCTCTTGCACTGCGCTGTGATCGTCCTGAACAGAGGACTGTCTCCCAGGAGACCACAGTCTGCGTCCTGTGTGAAACCAAAAGTCAGCGTCCACTTTTTGAACTCACCTAACGTCACACACTTCACTTATGGAACTGATGTACTGACAGGATTTTAAGCCAAGCCGTGACCTTTTCATGAAACAAACCAAAATCAAACTGAACCAGAGCCATCAGATGTTTGTCGCAGACTGCAGAGTCTGCTGTCGGCTGCGCTCCAGCTTTTATTTGCTTTTCTCTCTTTAAAATCCAGCTGAAGGTTGTCTTCTTATGTTGGCCTCTTCTCTTCTCAACTCCTTCCTTTTCCTTTGTCCTCCTCTGCGCTACAAAGACGAACGAGCTTTTCTGACTTCCTTTTCTTTTGGTTCACTCCCCCCTCCTCTTCCTTCCCTCGTAGCTGATCTTCAGAGTCCCTGAGCTCGTTTCTCTCTGGGCTGAACCATCTCATTTTTCCATTCAGTCCATTTCACGTTCTCTGTCTCTGCCTCGTCAGCGTACTGCAGGAGACACCGACTGGACGTGGAAAGAGGACAGATTCACTGCCACTGTCCTCGTCTCTCTGTCTCTGTCCACCATAAGGTGTGATTACTGCCACAGACGAACAATGAACAAAACATTACTGGCAAAGTTTTCTTGGTTCACGGCCGCTCCTCACTCGAGCCTCCAGTCTTCATCACAGCCTGATTTCACTGCTGTTGGAGTCTCAGCTGAAAATGTGGGCTGTGAAGGTGATGCCTGATGACTTTATCGCTCAGGAGAAAAAAAGAAATGTGATCAGGAAGTTCAATGGCAATTATTTCATTAGATCACCAGATCTGTGAACTGATGTTGTATTTTAGCGGCATCTGAAGAAAGACTGTGTGCTGTCAAACGTGGAGCAGGTTCATCTTTGCTGTGCTGCGGCTGAAATATGGAGCAAAAAGTTTTGAAACATGCACAAAATTTAGGCTGCAGCAACAGTAAATGTCTCTGTGGACTAGACAAAATATGTCCAACAACAAACAATTAAAAATTCTTCATGTATCTCCACAGAAAGACGGAGCAAGCAGCTGCTCTGTCCTCACATCAGAATGTGGGTTTGGTGTAGAATTCCTCCTCTGATGGATAATTTTAATTCAGCTTTGAAGAAGCACCTGCATTTAATCAATGCTGGAGGAAGGTCGGAGAGAAAATACTGACAGGAGTGTGTTTGTGTCAGTTTTTTTGAGATGAAGCAGCAGCTCAAACAGGGCTGATTTCATTAGAAAAACAGAAATAACACACCCCCACGCTGCTGCTTTAGCCCCAGCTCCTCTTCATCAGGTCGACACCTGCAGGTCGCTTGTGGTCGTCCTCGTGTCCGTGGAGAAGTCCCGTTCTGGAGCTCGTGTTGCCCAGCAGAGACGTGTGAACGTCTTTGTGCCTCTTGATGAGAAATACTTCTGCTCTCTTCAGTTTCCTGCTGTCAGACTGACTCGTCACGTTCAGTGGCTCAAAGAAAGACGAGAGGACGCTTCGTACGTTTCACTTCATTTTCATTTAATTTACTCAGAATTTTCACATCGTTCACGACTAAAAATGTCTGCACAAAGCTTTGTACACTACACCACCTTAGATTAAAGAATCAACTCCAATAATCCACAACATTCAATACTTAGTTCATGCATTTCTCAGTGTTGATCTCTTTTTACACGGTCCAGCAGAGCGGCGGACAGCAGCAGCCACAGCACACTGCGAAGCACCTGCTGCGAGCGAAAACCAAACCAGCAACAAAAGAGCGTTAACGTTCAAACGGTGGAAAAGGTAAAGAATAAAGATAAAAATGTGGTCGTACAGGAAGAATTCCTCAGAAGAGACCAGAAATCATAAAAAATGTAATCAGGTGACCCCGTTCCCCTCAGTGGTCTCCAAAGGCATTCTGGGAAAGTGCGTTAGAAATGATGGACCTGTGAATGAAGAGGAGTGAAGCTCGGTGAAGGTCACAGAGCGATGACATCAGGTTTCCCTTCAATGCACGTCGTGGGTGAACACTGACTGTGGGTCAATACTGACTGTGAATCAGTCACTCATGATTATTCTGTGGATGTGTTTCTGCGCCAGCAGCGCCTCCGTAACTCTCTGTACAGTTATTGTCTTTGGAGAACGGAGCCGCTTCGGTTCTGAGAAAAATCACTTGACTTCTCGACTTTTCTTCCGAATCTGCTGAAACTTTTCTTTTTATGTGAGGACATCGTCATCCTATCTCCACTTTCTGCTCCGAGCATCATGATCTGTACGCTCATGAACAACATTCATAAAGTCCACAAATTTCAAAACGTCTTTCTTCTTCTGTCTTTGTCTCAGTTTGTGTCTCTCTGCGTCCACTCGTGTCTTTCTCATGCTGCATTTACTGTTTGCCTTCTCGGACTGCGAGATGGAACCTGTGACCTTCAGGTTCACAGAATGGTGTCTCCACCTGCAGGTCCATCAGGGACATTTGGTCCACAGGGGGCAGAGAGCTGCCATAAAGTCAACAGGCAGATCAGGATCCAGTAAAACCAAAAACATCTGATCCCAGAACAGTCTTTTGTTCCACGTTCAGCCTTCAAACAGGTTTTTTGCCGCTTGTCCGGGATCAGTTCTACCTTTTCAGGGTGATTCTCTGACATCTCTGCCGTCTGTACCCTCCTCTTCCTCCTCTTTGTCATTCTGCTTGTTCTCACCATCGAAGGCGGCTCATGGGACGGTTTTAAGCAGATCTGAGTCACACCAAAGTGTTTCAAGTTTTTAATCTCTCTCTTTTATCCAATTTCTTCAAGTCTTAAGCCTTCCTCCTCCTCCTCCTCCTCCTCCTCCTCCTCCTCCTCCTCCTCACATCAGACCGTGGTCACAGAGAGCAGAGGGTTGTAGATTTTCTTCCCGTCGGGCGACCTCGAGCCGTGAGCCAGCAGCTCCTGGATGGTGATCCAGTTGTCGAGGATGCGTCGGTTCCTCCTCTTCATGATCTTCTTCTGGCTCAGTAACAGGATGTTGTTGCTGGGCGAGTCCTGTCGGGGGTGGGGCGGAGCGATCTGGGATGATCGGGGGTCGGAAGCACCTCCTGCTGACGATGAGGAGTCCCTGGACATAGAACCAAAAACCAACACTGATTAAGACCTCGGTCCATTTTTAAAACACATCTGTGGTAGTTTTGCACATTTTAGCACGGAGCCCCTGAAAAGTCCTGAAAGACAGAAAGATATATTTATTTATCTCATGTGCACTAAACCTCTCTGAACCTCTGAGGCTTCGTATTTCAGCCCAGTAACTACGAATCACTGCCCGTCATATTTCAAAGTACAACAACCTAAAGTGCAAAAACCTCCTCGCAATCAAGCAGTTTTTGCCAGTTTTGACAGATTTGACTGAAGATGCAAACAAGATCTTGTGGCATCACGTGAAGAAAATAAGTGATTAGTCTGTTTTAATGTAAAATAATCAGTTTTAAGTAAATCTTTCTTTCTTTTCATTCTGGTGCAGCGACCAGGAGACTCTCCCTTCTTACAAACGATTCAGATGACTTTGTGAAGGTGATAAAGTGCTTGTCTGTGGAGGCAGGGTGAAGCATTCTTTGTAAACGTCTTTGTTTTAAAGACACAAAGTTTCCTCTGTTCTGTTAAAGCAGGTTTGCTTGTGTGCAGCTTCCAGGCAGCCGTTTGTTCCCGCCCGTCTCCTCCTGCTGCTCGGTTATGCAATCACGGCTTCATAACCGAGCTGTGAGCTTTCAGAACCAGTTTGAGTGCCTGAGGGACGCTGAGTCAGCCGGTGCCCTTCTGTCAAACCTTCCTATGCAAATGTGGGTTTTCTGACAGTAAAGCTTGTAAAAAGCCTTTCAGCAGCCTCTGAGCTTCAGACTTCATGCTGCAGCCTCAGAAGCGTCGTGTCTCTCATCCTACGTTTACACGTAGCAGGGTGTTTGGAAAACGGATTTTATGGCCCCTCTTTACATGAACCTGGACAAATCCGCCGTCGAGCGCATCATCTATGCCAAACCTACAGGCGCGAGTGTCAACAAGGTCGCTCACATGACGTTAAGTATTCAGTTGCATGTTGTTTAAACCTTTTCAGAAATCTCCACTTCGGCCGGAGTTTTTAAAAATGATCGTTTTCTGTGGAAAAAAAACTCTGTTTGCATGTAAACGAGAGGCCAAACCGCATGAAAACGGCGTCTTCCCTGAGTGTAAACGGGGTCTCACTAAGGTCCAGTTTTATTCCTCAGGCTGAGCTCTGGCTCTTGACATCCTGCTCTCACAGGTTTGCACTGAGCTCACAGGTGATGGTGATGATGCTGATTAACACCTGTTCAGGTGTACAGTAGGTCTCAGGTGAACACAGACTCAACCTTTGTTTTCAACCATCAACAGACCAATGATCCGCAGAGGGAGGTGAGGTGAGAACAGTCATTTAAAAGCAATAAAAACACCTTAAACGTGTCATGATGACCTCTACCTAAAACACTCACATACTACACATTCTCGACATGTTCTCACAGTGGAGTGACTCCATAATTCGCTCTTTCAGGATGAGTCAGGCACTGTTTTATGTGTCCTTCAGTCGCTTTTCTTTTTAAACCTTGGGACAGAACTGGACTTTGTCCCCTACCTGTCTCCTCTGAGGTAGTCCAGGCGGCTCTGCATCATGAACTCTCTTCTTCGTCGGTATTCTCTGGCTCTCAGCAGCTGCTGCTTCCTCTCCTCTTTGCTCCAGTATCGACCCTGTTGGAGGACAGTTTGGGAGGTGATCTCCGGTTGAATGAGCGGTTTGCCTGATTGATGTAATATGGTTCCGAATGAAGTTAAGAATATTAACGACAAAGTTCCATGTAAGCAGTAAAATAAGGAACTCAGGTAGTGAGTGATGCAGCTCTAAATATCAGAGGTGAACATTTGAGATTTATTCTCAGTTTAACTTGTGTGTTGTTGCACTGGGAGGTTTCTGTAAGTCATCTTGTGTGACTAACAGATAAAATGTGTGTGTGTGTGTGTGTACGTGCGTGCGTGTGCGTGTGTGTGTGTATGAGCTGAAGGTCAGATTGACTCCACGGTGCTCGTTTTTGGGTTATTTATCTGAGAGGAGTCTCTTTTTTAGTTTATTCTGCCATCTTTTTCATCATTTTCTACCCTCAATGAACCGTCAGTAAATATAATTAACATTGTTTTCTGGGCTCAGTTATTTAAAACAGGATGCAGTTTGAGGTGAACTGACCTAAATCTCGATGGCAGCGTTTACACGTAGCAGGGTGTTTTGGAAAACGGACATTTTGGCCCCATTTTCAAAAATAACATCGTGCACACAACATTGTTTTCAAAAATGTTGTCGTTTACATGGACCTGGATAAATCCGCCATCGAGCGCATCATCTATGCCAAACCTACAGGCGCGAGTGTAAACAAGGTCGCTCACATGACGTTAAGTATTCAGTCGCATGGTGTGACGTTTCGGAACCTAAAACGCCGTTTAACCCAGTTTACACGCCGACAAATAGCCGGCGTTTTCAAAAATCTCCACTTTTGCTGGAGTTTTTAAAAATGAAAAAAACTCTGTTTGCCTGTAAACGAGAGGCCAAACCGCATGAAAACATATGCGTTTTCCAGGGTCTTAATCTGCTCGTGAATCCTGAAATGGATCGTTGTAACTCGCCGTCTGCCGCCTCTGCTGCACAGACCTGTTTCATCTCGCTGGCAGCGTCGTCGTCGGTCGTCATGCCGCTGCGTTCCTCTCTGATCTTCATGGCTCTGGCCTTCAGCAGACGATCCCTGACCGGCCGCTTGGCCACGTAGCGAGTGCCATCGCTGCGGATCTTTACCTGGGATGGTTCATATGGTTGAGATCAGCGTCATGAAGAAAATGTTTCTGTTATCAGCAAACATCACCTCATTATCTCCTCATTATCTACCTTCCACTCCATGCGTTGTGGCGAGGCCGTCGGTGACGAGTGTGTCAGCCCGAGCGGTAAAGCCAGGCCTAACCGCGAGGCTCTTGCATGGTGGTCCTCCAGACCACAGGGGGCGCTGTTCACGCTCCTGGGGCTGGCTGGGCCACTGCTGCCCGTGCCCATGCCTCTCTCCTCGCCCTCGGCCCTCGCTCTGTCTCTCACTCGGTCCAGGGGGTCCACCAGGCCCTCGGAGGGGAGGGTCATGCAGCTCTGGTAGCGCTCTAACGGCTTGTTGTGGCTGTGGTGTCTTCGGGTCAAGTAGGGACTGGACTCTGCACTTCCACCTCCGGGCCTGTCGGCGGCTCCACCTGCAGTGATAACAAAAATATAAAAGATTAAAATCACGTTTAAAGTTTTCTTCACCATCAAACACTGAGTTTGTCCTGGAGGTCTGACTAATGTTAACAAATGGTTCCTTCCTCCTAAACCATTTCAAACCAAGACGTCCTTGTTTACGTCTGCTGGCAGTCTTCTTCTATCCTGCCTCTGCTGTCGTGTTTCAGTGGGAAAGAGTGAAACCAACAGACGAAGCCTCCATTCATGACAGAAATGGGCAGTTTCTGAAGTTAATGTCAGTCACGTCAGCCGTCAGGTCGGTTGATTCGACCTGCTGGGCTAGCTAGCCCCGATGGTGTTTCCAGCTGTGGTAAAGTGTCTTTAAACCTTCATGTTTTATGCCTTGCATGCACTACACGTCTCCATCATCGCTGTGGAGTCAACAGGAATCTGAGTTGCATCACTCACGCTCCACAGGGATCCTTTAACTTTAGCTGTTTGGCTGAGAGCAGCTACATCATTGGGCTAAAGACTGATTTCAGCTAGCAGGCTGTTTGACAAATAGCAGACAGCATTTTCTGCAGAGTCTGCGGTTGCAGTGCTTGAACTGGAGAAGGATGCAATGTGTACCTGCTCTGGAGCCCCGCCCTCCATCAGCCACACCCCTTCTTGGAGAAGACCCCACCTCTCTGGTCAAAGACCTGATGATGGCAACAAACAGCAAAGCGTCCAACATTTAACCGTAACACATAAACATCGATGCACTTTTAGAAGGTTTAAGCTAACAGGGTGTGTTAAAGCAGAACCATCAAAGACACCTGAACTTGGAGGGTGTAGAGGGGGTGGAGCTTGAGCCGTTTGCCACACTACCATTGGCTGTTTCGTACTTCCTGTAAGTGCTGGGGGAGAAGGAGCAGCTGAGGTTTGAGTGGCGTCTCTCTCTGTCTCGGTCCCGCCTGTGACGCCGCGGGGTGAGGGGGGAGTTCAGAGGGGGGAGGCGACCGAGGGGGAGCAGAGGAGGCGGAGACATCAGCCGTCTCCCTCCTTTGTCCTCCTCTTCCTGGAGAGGCGGGATCTGCTCTGTGCTGACCAACGGCGTGCTGTGACAGCTCTCTCCTCCGGTGTTGTAGGCGCTGGTGCTGTCTTTGTCGTCCGATCGCTCTCGCTCCGGCAGCTCGTTGATGGCCGACAGCTCGTGGTGATGAGGGTCATCATCGTCATCGTCATTATGGTTATCCAGACCTACAAATGAGGATTTTTTGTTTTTAATGGCAGTTAAAGGCTAAAAAGATTGCAACGCCTGCAGAGTAACAACATTTGGACACAATTCAATCCCAGCTTCATTTTTATACAGTCATCATCTTCATCGGTCCTTCCTCAGTGTTTGACACAGATCGCATGATGTCACAGAGTGGGTGTGGTCACGGACACACAGATTGATGCTAAAGAGCTAAACGTGAGCCTCAAACCTGTTCAAACGTGTTGCTGCTTCAAAGTCTAAATGAGGATTTTCAGTGTTTTCACTCTGTTTCTGTTTCATGGTTTTGGAGGAATAATTTCATGTTTTTAATTTCACTGCACATCTTCAGAGAGAAGAAACGGTCGATCGAGTGGCTGTAATGACGGCTAATGTGACAGAGCATGTTAGCGTTTTCAGTCTTCTGTCACATGAAGGTCAAAGCTGTTTGTGTTGATTCATGCAGACGTGACTCACTGAGGTTTCGTCAGTCAGTCATACATCTCTAAATATTCCCATCAGGCTCCATAGATACTGAGCCGATGACGGGACTTCGGGTTGTCGTTCAAACGCTCCCGTGTCAGCTGTTATCACGGTTACCTGCGTCAGGAGGGCCTGGTCGCCCGGCTGCCACCGCCTCCTCCTCCATCATCCAGGCTTTCAGACACCTCTCTCTGAGCTGCTGCATCTTCTGCGCTCGGAGAATGTTGCGGCACTTGAACTCCAGGTGGCGCAGCTCCTCCTCGATCAGCGCCATCTCGTGCTCGCTTAAAGCTGCACCGCAGTTCACGTCCACTGATGAAGAAGAACCAGGAGCTTCCTCCTCTCCTTCCTTCCCCGCCTCTTGTCTCTCCTCCTGGTCTCCCAGCTCCACCTCAGCGTCGTCGCGTTCGGCCATCGCTGCTTCTCGTTGCTGCTTTTCGTTAAATCTCTCGTACTGGCACTTGATCTCCAGCAGCTCCTGGTATCGCTGGCACTCTTCCTCCGTCAGACCCGGCATCATCATCATCAGAGGGGGCTGGTGGTGGTGGTAATGCTGCAGAGGTCAGAGGTCAGGCGTTAGCAGCTGGACACCAACATGAGGCCATGGAGGTCTTTCATAGCCTCAGTTATCATATTAGTTTCTGTACTGTGTTTGAAATAAGAAATATTTAAGACCAGATCTTTCTTAATTAGCATAAATTACAGGTGATCAGCAGCTTTGTGGAAAATAATCAAATCTTTTCATCCTATTTGCCTCTGAGCTGAAATTACTGATTACTTTCATGACCAAATAGTCTACTGTTAACATTTCTGGGGTATAAATGGCAAATACAAGTAACCAAAGCCAACCATTGCCTAATTACGTTCCAGGTTCAGCTAAAAGCTCTGTAGATCATTTTTTTTAGCCACGCTAGTGGTGTTTAGCTTTAGGGACGGCAGTGCTGGTCGATTCATTACTTTTGGTTCAGATGTTCATCCTCCCCTCATGGCGGTTTATAATGATGAGCACCATCATCAGGGCGAAACCTGTGTGCAGCTAATGTTAGCATGCTAAACTAAGATGGTAAACTTTATACCTGCCAAACACCATACATTAGCATTTAGCTCAGAGTGGCACTGCAGCAGGATCTTTGTCTTCTTTTGAAACTGAGGAATAAAGTCTGAATCTCTTTAAAAAAAAAAAAAGACCAGCGCTGTTAAGAAAACGTGTCCAAACATCAGTTACAACAATTTACAGTTTTCAGTTGTCACAAGAATAAGTGCCCTAACGCAACTTTCTGGTCCGACTGGACATACTGTAGGTGCTACGAAGTCGACCGAGAGCTGTTGTTTTTTGTTTTTTTTGTTTCCTTCTTTATGCAACAAGCTCGTCAGTAAAGAGCTTGGTCTTCACTCTTTTTCTAAAGATCGAGAGGGAGAACGAATGGAGTTTGGTAACTCGTTCCACCGCCTGGAAACCACAGAAGAAAAGAGTCTCGCTGGAGACTTCGGGGTTTTTCGAGGTGGCGGCACCAGGCGCTGTTCCTGGGCAGAGCGTAGTGAGCGGGGGGGGGGGGGGGGGCATAAACCTGAATGAGGGAGTTCAGGTAGGTCGGGGCGGTTTTGGTGGCAATTTTGTATGTGAGCATCAAGGACTTATACTTAATGCGAGCATGCTCAGTACTGTTTCATCTCTTTTTCTGTAGCAGCACTAAAGGCAGTGAAGTCCTGGTCGCAGCTCTTGTTGCTATGAGACGACTCGCAGCCAGACTGAAGTGCAGCACTCTGGGTAATAGCTTAAAGGCTTTTCTCCGTGCTGAAGCTCATACAGTAGATCTGAGTCACCGGGGTCATATTAGTTGGTGAAAGAGGGAAAGACAGTGAGTCCAACTACGGTATATTCTGTATTTTCGTTCTTCTCAACAAATCTCATGAAAAGCCCAAAACCAACAATGTGTCAGTGGATCTCTCACTACTTCCTGACTCCCTGTTTGAGCCCCAAACCCGCTGGTTCCCTCTGAACCAATGGGACACACACTCACTACTCACTGTTGGTTCAGTCTTTTAATGGGATTCAATGAAAATCAGTAAAATAAAGACAATGACGGACGTCACAGGAGCTCATTTCGATACACAGCACCTTGTGGTGGTGATGGTGGTGAGGACTGTATGCTGCTCCTCCTGTCCCTCCTCCAGCTGTCCAGTCCATGCCGGGAGGGAGGGAGTCGGAGCTGAGCTGGAGGTCTCGCAGGTGGAGGAAAGGAGGGGTGGTGTCTCCTCGGCCGTGCCCGGGGCTGGGGCCGAGGCCGGGGCTTGGTCTGGGACTGGGCCTGGTGCAGGAAACAGAGGCGTTTGGAGAGCGTTAGACATTAATCTGGCTGAAGGCAATTTCAAAATGTCAGGAAATTTACCTACTTTCAGGAAGAAAATAGTCAAAATAGACACGACCCTCTTGGCTGTAATACGGACTCTACGCCCCTGTCCTACCTGGGGCTGGGTCCTGGTCTGAACTTCCTGGTGCTGCCTGGTGTGTTGGTGGTGTTGGTGTTGCAGGCGCTGGTCTGATCACCCAGCAGGTCGTGTTCGGACGACTCCTCGTAGCGGGTGCTGTCGTCGGTCCGGCCCACCCCGCTGTCCAGCTCCTGGCTGTTGGACAGCAGAGGGGCCAGGCTCAGCAGGGGAGGGAGGGGTACGGGCGGCTCTCTGTCCTCCTTCTCTCCTCTCTCTCCTTCCTCCCCATCCTCATCCTCTTCCTCCTCCACATCTACATCGCCCCCTTCACCTTCTCCACCTCCTCCTCCTCCCGGGCAGGCCAGGCCACCACCGCCTCCACCTCCTCCTGCTCCCGCCCGGCAGAGGCGATAGTATCCAGAGAGGTGAGAGGAAGTGAGGGAGGAGGAGGAGGCTCGAGGGTTTGGGTGGAAGCCTCCTCCTTCCAGAGTCAGCTCCATGTCCTCCTCTGGATCAGCAGGGTTTTCATTCTGGAAGGACAAAGAAAATTCATTCATTAACTATATCGATATTAATATTGATCCCCTTTGGCGTGTTAGCATGCTTCTTTAGCCGAACAGCTGATGCTAACGAGAATCTGATCATTAGACTCTTGTCATGAAGTTTTGATCTGCTGGTGGCGAAAGTCGAGTCAGAGACATGAAGTCAGAGAATCAGCGGACTCGTTAGGATTCATCCTCTGAGGACCGCGATTGTCTGTAATCCAGTCAGTGATGAATATATCTCACTGTGAACGACAGTGCCGGCTGGCAGCAGACTGGAGTCGGCACAGTTGGCAACCCTCCGGGGTTTGGGGCGTTTGCACATGCTCAGTTGAGTCCAGCCCTGCTTGTTATATAGCAGAGGTTGAATCCCTTGAGTCCCCAGTGGGTCACGTGACGTTCGCTGAGCAGCCTGGTGCTGTTCCTGGACTTTGATCCCTCAAGCAACGCCAGCAGCACGGACACTGCCGAGACGAACCATCCCTCCATGTTACACCAGATCAGACTGGAGCCGTGTGAGGGGGCGTTTGATTGGAGGGGAGACACAAACCAAGAGCCCAACTGGAGCAGTCACACATCACTGAGTGCAGAGATTTAAAAGTGAGATTTCCCTTTCACTGCAGATACCAGGATGTAAAACTGCAGGAAGATAAATCACCAGTACTCCAGTCATCTTTTCAGGTTTAGACACGTGTGTCCTCATGTCTTCCAGGGGCCTTTTTGATGTTAATCCTTCTGGTGATATTCTGTAGTTTTAGTTTTTATAGTCAGTCTCGCGCACTGTGTGAATCACAGCCCGATTCATCCTCTTCCTCTGAGCTCCACTGTTGTCCAAAAACCATTCGAAACACATCAGTGAGCCACGCTGTCGCACTGGCTGACACGTTCCTTCATCGTGAACACACACACACACTCGCTCAGTCCCACACACACCGTCCTGCTGCCACAAACACTCACTGCAGCACCGCATGTGGATTCATCCGCCGCTGGAAATAGTCCCCCAGCTAATGCACCACTTCCTCCTGCTTGAGTAGAGTTTCCTAAAAGCTACAGTGAGCAGCTGCTTTAGGACATCACTGAGACATTTTCAGACAATAAACTCTGTGTGTGTGTGTGTGTGTGTGTGTGTGTGTGTGTGTGTGTGTGTGTGTGTGTGTGTGTGTGTGTGTGTGTGTGTGTGTGTGTGACCTTGATGGAAGAAACTAGGTCACATGGGATAAATATTCTCCTCCGTTTCCTCTCCTCATCCATCATCCCTGCATCATTTCATCAGTCTCTGGTAGCCTTACCCCCCCCCCCCTTCAGCAGCCGTAAAATACATTCTGCTTTTCTGCCGCCAGAAATATTTTTACTGACTATAAAATATGCAACGCCAGCCCAAATGAATGATTTTTTGCATTGAGCTCCCTGAATGCACTTTGATTCTACTGGAAACATCATTTTTACAATGGTTTCAACTGCATCAGCCTCTAGGAAAAGACTTTTAAATGATGTTGAGCGAAGAATTTTTGTTTTTGTGAACATCAGAACATAATTTTTCTCAGACTTTAAGTCTGACTAGCGTCCCCGAGAGGCTCCAGTGTTCATTGCACTCCACGCACCTGATAATGTCAAGTCTGTCCCAAGGGGACATCAAAGACTCATTAAGGTTGAAATGGTTCTGCAGCTGTCCACAGATCCTAACCTGAGGTTGGACAGACAGATGTGTGGACGCACGTCACCGTAGTTTGTCCTGATGTTGAAAGAGCAACAATGGACACCATTCAATAAATGTAAAACACACTCAGAGGACATTAGTCTGGGCGTTTCTGCTTGCTCTCTCTTCCATCACAGCAGCTCCCCCGTCCCTCCTGAATCTGTTATTTGCTTAGTCGCTAAAACGTCCATCATGTCCGGCTGTGTCTTTACCACGAGATGTGACTGGCTGAGGTGTCAGAGTGTCTAAATACTGACTGGCTGAGTGACGGCTCATTTATTTAGTTGATGTGTGAGTGCACGCCCACACACACACACACACACACACACACACACACACACACACACACACACACACACACACACACACACACACATTGTGCACGTTCATCAGTGAATATGTACGTGTGTGTTTTAACTGACATGTATGAAAATGCCGTCTTGCAGTTCGTCCTCCGTCAGCAGATGTGGACACACGCTGTGGGACCTGCTGTCATACTGAAAACATTTATCATGCCGTGTGTGTGTGTGTGTGTGTGTGTGTGTGTGTGTGTGCGCAGCCTCCTGAATTTCATGGTTGCGCAGGTTGTGCCTAACATGTATAAACATACAGAATACATTATTTTTGTTTTTCTCATATTTAGTTTTGAATATGACAGAATGAAACTGCATCATGTTGGGCCTTATCTATAAAACATACTTGTCATTTTATGTGCACTGTGTTTTCATATAAATCTACACCATCGTGTAAAGCTCAGGGCAGGGCTGACACTGACTACACACGAAACACTGATGGAGCCACTTCGCTGGTTATTGTACCTGATACTTAAGTTTGTCTGAGGGTTTTACTGGATGGTGTCTTCACTTAAAGCCATGACCAGAATTTTACTTTTGGGAGTGGACATGGCGTCTCTCCACACCCAGTCCACACCTCAGATCTGAACCCGGGCAGATCATCAGCCTATTGATCAGATGAATTAGGCGTCGGTGCTCCTGAGAACAGCTGGAACAGTGTTTGCTGAGAACACTGAAACATCAACCACTAGAACTATTCTTAATCTTTCCATACACATGTATGGATTCACAGATTCTAAACTATGTATTGTACCTCCGTGTCTTTGCTCCGACAGTAGCAAATTGTGATTAGTGACGCTTTAATGTCTAAACTCTTTAATGCTGCAGCTGCTTAAGGTGGAGCGACTTGATGACTTTATATACGTCTTGGTAATTTCATCCATCATGATGATCCATAACATATGAGCCGGTTTTATGTTTCGGATCAATAATCTGACTCAGCAAAGTTACCACTGAGTATGCAGTGGAGTAGAAAGTACAATATTAGCTTCCAAAATGTAGTCAAAGTGCCTCAAAATGAACTCTGCCAGGGTTGTTGGTTTGATTCCCACTGAGTGGCCACACAGATTCTCATCATCACATCACACAGCCTGTGTATTTTGAGTACACAGTGTGTGTACTGTGCACACCCTCAGCGGCTTGACCGTGTCGTGTCGTGTCGTGTGACGTCACCTCCGTGTCCGGCCGCGCCAGCAGCAGCGAGAAGTTGATGCTGTCCTCTCGGGTCAAAATGGCCACCGCTTCCTCTCTGTTCTGAATGTCCACTCCGTTGATCTAGAGGGGACGAGGGGACGTGAAGACATCAGTTAATGTACGCGGGGACGCCCCTGACCCTGAATATGAAGTCCATCCTGCAGTTCTTAACACTGTGTGTTGTCAGCGTCTCACTCTGACGATTTCCTCCTTTTCTTTGTTATTCAGGACACAAATAAATAGTAAATAGCAATAAAGTAAATAAAGTACTGTACTTTTTTGAGGTACTTGTACTTTATAAAACTAAGAATACTTTGTTCTGCACCACATTTATCTGAGAGCTGTTACTGGTCGCTTTGAAGGACAAACATTAAACACATGCTCAGTTTATAAAATATGATATATTATAGATTAATTATTGGTTAATTATTATTGAATAAAATACCTAATATTATTTAAAAAATGCTCAATTTTTGCGAATATGAATTTTACAGCATAAAATGCTGCTTATACACAATTTCATTTGTTAGGATAATATTCCTGTTCTTCTTAATTAAAGTTTTTAATGCAGGACTTTTCCTTGCAGTGGAGTAATTTTACTCTGTGGTACTGCTACTTTAAGAAAAATACTTGAATACTTCTCCAGCAGCAGCAGTGAAGTAGAGTACTGTGTTATTTGCAGTCAAAAACAGCAGCTTGGTCCTTTAATTTCACCACAGTAAAAGTGACTTTTTGAGTAAGCTGAGATATTTTTGGGATGAAATTGATGAAAATTGAGGATGAAAACATGATTCTAACATCAGATGATTGAATAATCACGCGCCGTGTCGCAGGTGTACACGATGTCATTGGCTGTGCTGTGCGTCGAAACTTTCAGGGAGACACCACATCTGTCCAAAAGGCATTCATCTCTGCGGTGACGGCTGCCATGGGAACCGGTGACGACATCATTCACCTGCTGCCCGGTAACCATGGCGATGCCAGGTGCTGCCGCTGGTCTATTCTTATCATTTTCCAGCTTTCCCTTTTCCATAACTCTGTTTTCTGGAGGTCGGCGGTCAGAGGATAACGAGTGAGGAAATGTCAGCAAGATGAATTTATTCACGCTCGTTCTTCATGGTCAGTCTCTCTGAGGAAGAGCAGTGAACCCAGGTGAGGAAGCAGCCGCAGCGCTGAAGCACAAACATCCTTTTAACAGGATAGAAAAGAGGTCAAACTCCGACGGCTCCTCTCACAAACATGGACAATCACACCGATCTGTGACACAAAGTCAAACCTTTAAATCTGTCAGATAATTAACTTCCTTCCTTCCTTCTTCCTTCATGATCACCAGCGCTTACACTGGCTGTAATGATGATGAAAAGTATATAGAAATAAATGTTTGTACGGTCACGTCCTTGTAAAGTACAAGCTTCAGCAGCGAGTCCTGCAAGCAAGTTTATCTTATCTCACCGTCACCTGTGAAGTGACGTGTGCAGACCGACAGGTGTCTGAAGATCAATCAGTGGCATTTTCTGAAGAGCAGCGAGATTTGTTGGAAAACCAGAGTTAAACACAGCAAAACGCTCCTCTCCAGCACATGATCGTCAGGGTGGTTGTTGGTCTCGTCCATTTTCCACACAAACCTAAATCTGAACACTGTGTGAGCGTCCCAAACGTCAGGTGAAGCACATCACCTGAGTGAGGATCATAGACTGAACCTCAGAGCTGTTTTACTGCATTTCCTTCCTAAAGGCTGATGCTTTTATTCTGAAAGAGCAACGCACAGTGAAAGTGTTGCTTCAAAGGAAGGAAGATGTCAAACATTTTGTTTTTTAGCACCTCGCTCATCAGCTGATATTCAGTCTGCTGCAGTACTGAAGCGTGTTTTGCAGTATCTGCAGTACATCAGCTGAAGCATGGAGGAAGTAGATTAAAGCCGAGTGCTTCTGCACTCACTCACTCATTCATTCACTCACTCACATAAAGAAGCTCACCTGCAGCACGTCGGACACAGTCGTAAAGGTGAACAGCCGTACTTCATGACTGTGTATAAAGAGTAAATTGTGGATTTTAGTACATTGTGGCTCGTGTTATCAGCTCGAGTATCATTGGAGGAGGCTGTCGAGCTGCTGCGTACATGATAAGAAGCATAAGGACGCTAACGTATGAGGAGGTGTGACTGACGGGGGCTTACGGTGGTCTCTGCCTAACAAACAGAGCTGAGCGCTGTGGTGGTAAGCCTGGGTGACAATGTGCCCCCCCCCATCTCACTCTCTCCGTCTATTTTTAGGACAGCAGTAACTGGGCTGCTGACTGCTGCCTCTGATTGGACGAGACCATCCCCGGGGTTCCAGGGATAAATTTACATGTTTGATTTGAAGCTATTCTTGACCCTCGTGGAGCTCAGCTAATTCTGCAGAGGACAAGTTTGTATTTCCAACCTGCCGCCAGCTGAAGGTCAACATCCAGTATTTATGAGTGCAGAGACGATTGGTCCTCAGGGCGGCGCTGAAGGAAAGGTCCTGTGGTCATTAGTGTCGGACAGGGTTTGACCTCTGGGATCAGGAAAAGTCACGTCAGTCTGCGGGTTGATTTTTGACCGTTTTAATGCAAATTGGGAAAATTTGGTTAAGAGTCAAACTGAAAAAAAGTCGTGAGGTCTCATCTCATTTTTCGGCCTGTTGTTGCTTCTTCGTGTCATGGAGATGGTTGATGTGTCATCATGTGACTGAAGCTGTTTACATATAGTAGTATGCACATTCAATGTGTATGTTTACATGGATGTCACAGCCCGATTAGTACTTCCTGCCTGATCAGTGCTGTGCACGTGCGAAGGTCAGCATCGTAGGTCACCTGATTGAGGTTATACTCACCTGAACTGTTCCTCCACCAATTATGTTCTAGTGCATTTTCACACATGCATGATACCCTTAATGTTGCACCAGGCTCGTCACGGTGATCTCACGCTGTGGTTTGCCTGCATGGTTTTGTTGACTTCCTCAGATATCGCTGATTTCCTCATTTTTCCTCAATATGTATCTAATAATATGTCTGTTTTAACTGTGTTTGAGTTGGTGTACGATCAGGAGTCTGAACAGGATGTTTTATTTTGAAAATTTACTGGATTCTCGACACCATTCCTGTGTCTGACGTCCTGTCTAGACTCGACGCACATTATCTGTGGAGCAGAGCGCTTCTGAAACAGAGATGGAACGTGGCCGCTGGCATGTCAGGGGTAAATCGGGTGTCTGCAACAGATCAAACTCCATTTTAAGCGACGTTAACGGTTTGAAAAGCAGTCAAGTTTTAACTGGGGTGAGCAGGAACGCTGTAATCATAGAGCCTAACTGACCATGACCGACTCTGTTCTTACATGAGGAACACTTGTCTGTTTTCTGGGTCAGACAGACAGACAGACAGACAGACAGACAGACAGACAGACAGACAGACAGACAGACAGACAGACAGACAGCGTCTCTCTGCGAGCGCCGACATCGATTCTCCGATCGAGTGTTTGTGTACCTGCAGGATCCGATCGCCCTCTCTGATGCGCCCGTTCTTGGCTGCGATGCTGTTTGGATTAACCTGAAGTGAGGAAGAGAAAGATAAACGAAGCAAAGCTTAAAGAACAGACGGATAAATAAATGACCTCATGAATTCAGAAGCAGGTAAATTAACGATGACTTCATGAATGCATGAGTGTCTCAGCACACGCTGGCTGAATGAGCAGGAAGTGAGTAATTGGTTGGATGAATGATTCAAAGGATAAGAGGATGAATAAAGTGATTAATGGATGAATGCAATAAATAAAAGAACAGACGCGTGAAAGGCTGAATGAAGAGGGACGAGTGATTAATCAAATAAGATTACGGGCTGTATCGATGCATCATGGACAGAGGACTGAATCCATAAATGAGTCAGATGGAGGTTAAATGAACGAGTGAATAAACTGGACAGAAGAATGAAGGGATGAGGAGTCTGTCTTCACCTCCCCGACGTAAATCCCAAGATCCTCCTCGTCGTCCGTCCGGTAGCAGACTGTCAGTCCCAGCTTCTCCTGCTGGCTGGATTTGTACAGCTCCACCTCCTGCGGGAGCAGAGGGGGGGGGACAGGTTGGTGGTCTGAGCTGGTTTACGGAGGACAGCGCTGGAGGACACAGTGCTCATGTGTGCTGATGGGACAATGAAAGACAAGCTGAGAGTCCACTGCAGAAAGCAGCTGATCTGTTTTATCTGGAGGGCATCAGCAGAGGGAGGCAGCGCCGAGGAGGAGGCGATTTCAGGAGGAAATGAAGGGTGTAACCCAGAGACAAGAGGAGGACATTAGGAAGTCATTTAGGGGAAAATGATGAGGGAGAAGAGACATCAGAGGACAGAATGAACATGAATTAGAAATGAAAGAGGAGGAGGTGATTCAGGGAGAACAGGAAGTCTCTTTGTGACACTGAGCCGAAGGAGTCCGACCGTTTCTTCTTTAACGACCAAACAGGCGCTCGTCTCGGGAAACAGCAGTGAACCAGAAACAGAGAAAGCGCCATTCAGCTAAACACAGGCTCCATTAAGCATCTGTAGCCTGAGCTGAGAGCGTCTTTTCAAAGTAAAAGCCCGTCTGACCGTCACTCCTCCAAACATCGACGGCTCGCAGAAGTCTGTTTGTCTGCTGCGTTTCTGACGGCTGTGATGATGATTCTGCTGCACAAGCACAATATTTCTGAATTTCCCTTTCCTTTCCTCCGCTGAGCCCTTTTCCTTCCACCACGCCTCCCTTCCTTCATCCTCCTTCCCTCCTCACTTTCTCCATCTCTTCGTCCACATGTCCTCCCTTCTTTTCTCACTCCTCCCTCTTCCTACCTATAATCCTCCCTTCCTTCCTTTTTTACCTTCTTCTCCTCTTCCATCCATCCATCCATCCATCCATCCATCCATCCATCCATCCATCCATCCATCCATCCATCCATCCATCCATCCATCCATCCATCCATCCTCCTCTCCTCTCCTCCCAAGTTCATCTTCTAAACTAGAAGCAGATTTCGTACTTTTCTCTTTCAGAGTTGAAGCTGAATGTTGGAGCAAAATTCAAAATGTTTCAGTTGTGAACAAACACGGCGTAAAACTCGAGCCAGAACTGCTTAAAGCTGCAGATGTGAGAGCTCTGTGATTAGACTTCACCCCGACTGTCATGTTAACTTCTGCCTCCTTTGAACGTCCATAGCTTTGATTTTTTTTTTTTTTTTTAACCAAAGAACAGATATTTTCTAACTCAGCAGTTCATCTTTTGTGCTGAAGATTCAACCTGGAGTCCTTTTACTCCTGCCTCCTGAACGTTTCTCTCTCTCTGCACCTTAGTTTATAAAACATTGGGTGACACGGTGGCGCAGCAGGTAGTGCACGTGCCTCACAGCAAGAAGGTCGCCGGTTCGATCCCTGGGTCGCCCGTGCATGCGTGGGTTCTCTCCGGCTTCCTCCCACAGACCAAAAACATGCTCATTAGGTTAATTGGTGACTCTAAATTGTCCTTAGGTGTGAGTGTGAGTGTGAATGGTTGTGTGTTTGTGCCCTGTGATCGACTGGCAACCGGTCCAGGGTGTACCCCGCCTCTCGCCCGTTGACGGCTGGGATAGGCTCCAGCACCCCCCGCAACCCCGAAAGGGATAGGCGGTATAGAAAATGGATGGATGGATTTTTCATATACGTACCAATCGTCCTCCACAGCATGATGCCACTCATTTTTGTCTTAGTGAGACTACCAGTTAACAGTGTCAACTTCTGGAATTAAGAGGCCCCCCCAAAGTAACTGTGGCCCCCCCAAAGCAACTGTGGCCCACCTGGCGTCGTGCCTGCTGCAGCGGTTGGGTTCAGTCACATGACTGCTGTTCAGAGGTGATCAGTACGTACACGATCAATGTGCAGCAGTTAAATGAACATGTCGGAAAACGATCTGAAAAGAAGCTTTGAGTGTCATTTCACAGCCGGTTTGATCAAACTGTAAAGACATCCGCTCGTCTGAAAGAGACCGACAGCCTGTCGTTCTCAGTCCTCCTCTCATGCCTTCAATCCTCCGAGTGAGAGCGGCTCATCAATGAAAAAGGAGTCTTTGCTCGCATTCATCAGGCTGAACGCCTCGTGTCTTTGTTGGAGCCACAGACGTGCCGGTGGGGATGCCGACCTTGAGGCTTTTCAGCTCATTACAGGGTTTAAAGTGCTTGAACAGACTTTCATTGAGCTCATGGTAACACAGCAGCTCACCTCGTACTGCAGGTCATCCTGTCTGTCCACCTCGTGGTTGGAGACGTCGAAGTAATCATCGGGGTCGTTGTACTCAAACACACAGCTGGAGGGAGGAGAGAGGAAGAGTCAGCCCATCGTATCTGACATCACTCATGTTCCACCTCAGGAGACGAGTCGTCCAAAAAGACAACAGGTCAGGACGTACAACTCATTGATCCCGTACGGTCCCACCAGGTGAGGGAGGGGAGGGGAGGGTGGAGGCGGTGGAGGGGAGGAGGAGCCGCCTCCCCGGCCGTGGTGGTGGTGGTGGTGGTGGCCTCTGCTCTTCCCCACCGTCACAATGTTCTGGAAGCTGATGTCCGTCTGCGTGGCGTTGTCCACGCAGTCCGGGATCGCCACCATGGCGAAAGAGTAGATGGAGCTGCTGCCGGTCCCGTTACCGCTGCACACCAGCGTACCTGAGAGGCGGAGGAGGGTCAGGACAACCAACCAGAACTCAGCTTGAATTCAAATTATGGTGGCGATGGTTTGAGCAAACGAAGGAGAAAAAACAGAAGAGCTGAGACGTGACTGATATCGAAACAGATGAGCAGGAATGATAAAACGCTGCAGTTACATCAGAGAAAACAGCAAAAGTCAAGAAATAACACCAAATTATTTGATCTTCACGAGAGGAAGTGTCAGGAGATACGAAGAGGAGAGAAAGATGAAAGAGGGGGAGAACATGTGACGAAGAGGAGGGCGACTCGTCAGCTGAAACCGGGAGGGACAAAGAGACACCAGATGAAAATATTAGATCAGATGTAACGAGGCAAGAGCTTGTGAAAGAGGATAAAACCACGTTTGAATGAGACGTAATGAAGCGAGGCCATGATGAAAAGAGGATGTCTGACAGCAGCTTCACAGAGCGCAGAGAAGAGAGAAAGAAGAACACCTGTGTGAGAGGAAAGCAGGTAAAAGCTCCCACTGAGCGACTCACCTTTCCTCCTGTGGCTCTTGCGGGTTGAGCCGGGTTGCTGCAAAGCCTCCTGGGGGTTTTGCGGTCTATCGAGCGGGAGCTGAGAAGGCCGCCGTCCTCTGACCTGGACGGGGATTCACAGTCATTTACAGAACATAAATCACACACAGGCGATGAGAATCTGAGTGTCTGTTTGCATTCAGCTCTGTTTACTGATCCACAGAGGAAGCTGGGGGGGGGGGGGGGGGGGGGGGCACCATGTATCTCTGCAGCTGCTCGCTGTGACCAGCTGATGGAGGCTAGTTAAGCTACGCTGTGTCAGCGTTTGACCTCCAGCAGCACCGTGGAGCTGTTTTTTCTCATTAGGTTTCCAGACTGCAGAGGGCTGCAGGACAGCATGCAAACACACAAACGACCATCTTCGCCGAAGCTCTGTGAGGAAGAAAATGCACCGACACGTTCGTCACAGCTCACAGACGCACGAGTGGCGCTGAGGCTGGTGCGTGTGCAGCATACAGACGAGGCCGAGCTTTGAGGCTGACACGCCGTCATATCTGAGACGCACAGTTAGTTTTGGTGCGTCCTCTGCTCACGTTAAGACACGAGAAGCTGAAGAGTCACCACGACTGCAGCTGCATCCATCAACAACCACAGACACAGTTTCAAGCAGAGCAGAGCAGCAGCAGTGGGCACAGGTAGAGGATATATACCCTCTGTACGTACTATATGCAGTATAACTCCATATACATCCAGCGGAAAGTGTAAAATATTGGAAAGTAATGCAAATTTTAATGCATGAGTGTTTCAGTTTACTGGAGCTGCTGATGTTTCAGGACAGAGTGAGAGGATGACGGTGAGGGTGTGAACCCTGTCAGCATCACTTTTCTCTGATGCATCACGAACCCAACGCGACTACACAGCAGCTGCTTCCTGAAATGTTAGCTGCAGCTGAACACGCTGACAGATGAGGACTGAAAGCGTCTGAAGAAAGAGAGCGATGATGAATGATTCAGGCAGAGCTCAGGCATCAGGCACCTGATGAGCACGATTAAAAAACTGAAGGTAAAACAGAGAGAAGTGAACTGAAGGCCGACGGCTGACTGCCTGATTCAGAGCAGCTGTGGTCTCAAATCAACTGGAATCAGCTCGTTTCTCAAGCGTGCTGACTTTCAACGCACAGCTTTGTTTCCGCAAAGCTGTTAAATCCAACACGAAGCAGAAGTCTGGAAAATCATCCTTTTCCAAACTGGGAACTGGTGTTTCCCTTTCACAGATTCAAGGTTTTAGTACTTTATTGAGTGTTTCTATTTCATGCAGCTTTATACTTCTAGGACAGTCACAGACCAGTTATTGTCGTTACTGATGTTTCCAGGGTCAATATTCAGCTTTTAACATCATAGAAAATGAAAACTTGAGCATCTACAGACGAGGTGGAGGTTATGCAATGTGGCAGAAATCTCCAGGACAGCAGCGTTAAATATCCCACCTTCACTTCTTGTATTTTCACTGTTGGTGAGACAGAAACATGAGACGAGGTGTGATGTTCTTTATCAGGAGAGCATCGAGCAGCCAGCATGTAAAGCTTTAAATGGAGCTGTGAAAAAGAAGTGAGATGTCGCTGGAGGAGATGATCAAACCTTCCTCAGATCTGTCAGTGAGTAACAGCCGAGTCTGTGACAGTCTGAGAGGAAATATTCTCCATCTGTCCTCGGCTTCATGGGAGCGCAGGCTTAATAAAGGTGACTGATAGGAGGCGGATGGAGGGATGTGGGACAGGAGAGTCAGTGAAGAGGAAGACAAGTCAGTCCTGGAGGGGGTCATTGAAAGCTGATTGATGGAGATGTCCAAAAGCGTCCTACCTTTACGTTTCCGTGTCTGTCCATCGGCCGCAGGGAGTTACTCCAGCCTTTCTGCTAATGAGACAGAGGAGACAGAGACAGACGGCGTTACGGAGGGTGGGAGGACGGCAGGAAGTCGAGAGGAAAACGGAGTCAAAGAGGAAGAAAGTGGAGATTTCTCTTTGTATTTGTCTGCTCAAACACTTCCCATGTTTTGGGCACTAACTAATACATTTCAAATGGAAGCATCTTTCTTCAAGTTAGCGACCATAAACACACAACGTCCAGTCAGACTTTCAAAATAAAGTTTGCTGAGAAACATTTCAGGTGACGCTCGCAGTCTTCAAGCTGCTTAGTTTGATTCAGGAAAAGGTTAAAACTTTTGGAAAACTGGAACATTTGTGTCCATGTGAATCCATTGATCACTTTTTTATAACTTCATTGACAAAATATCGAACACGTTTAAAAAGAAGAGCGAGGCATTGATCGTTCTCCACCCGCTCAGACTTCAGGTGTGACGCCACGCCATCAGGTGACGAGCACGTCCAACGAAAGCTGCCGTTTGGCTCGAGGGGACAAAGCGTCGGCGGAGCAGATGCTAATTTAACGGGCGGTGTGTGACCCCTGCTCGCTCCCACCTCAATCAACAGCTCATAACCAGCTTACATACAACGAGCCACCAGCCGCACACATTAGCATAAATAATACAGCTGTGAGCACAAGCGAGTGTGTGCAGGCGTCACTCAGGGGCCAATAGGAACAGAAACACCTGCTCACAGCGAGCACAGAGGTAATTACTTACGAGTGTGTGTGTGTGTGTGTGTGTGTGTGTGTGTGTGTGTGTGTGTGTCTTTATTATTAGGTTTTCAAGCTTGCTGGAATCGTCGCTCCTGAAGTTAAATGTCTGCAGACACACACATCAAACTGATGCCTGAAGACGCCCACAGAAGATGCAGAAATGCATACGCTAACCTGCTATTTCCAGGTGAAACACACACACGCACACACACACACACACACACACACACACACACACACACTGCTGTCTCCCACAGAAATGGGAAAGTCCAGCCGACCTGTTTAATGGCCGATGAAACACAATCAGTGAGCAGAACACAACAGGCCTGATAGATGATCGTGGTTATTGAGTGGGTATTGACTGGCCTTATGTTCACTGACAGGCACGCACACACACACACACACACACACACACACACACACACACACACACACACACACACACACACACACACACACACTCACACTCAGACAACCTGCAGAAGACATGTAATGCATAACAATCAGCTCTGAAACAAAGGCGAGGAGGAGGAGAGGTGTGCGTGTGTGTGTGTGTGTGTGTGTGTGTGTGTGTGTGTGTGTGTGCAGCCATGCAAATATTCATGAGCTGGGGTGTGTGCGTGCGTGTGTGTGCGTGTGTGTGTGTGCGTTTGTCAGCCATTGAACGACGTCTCCTGAACGGCTGTATTTTTTACTGGTTGAAGAACAGCTGAGCCAATCAGAGCCTTCGTGGGCGGGACTCCAGTTGAACGCAGGTTAAAACGTTAAAAAGTGAAGTGAAGCTTTGCAGAGTTTGTGTTTTTAATGAAGCGTTGTTCAGGTTTTGTTGGATCTGTTTGGCTTCATTCATGTGTCCGGCGCTGGACCATCAGACAGGTCTGAATATTCACCGTCTGTGCTCGTCCGTGTGGGTTGGCCTGTCGACTGTCAGTGTGTGATTTTGCTGCGCATCCCCGCGCGCGCTCCCGCTCATTGCGCCCGTGCGTCTGAGCGCTTGCAGGGACGCGGCGGTAAGAGTGGGCTCTGCGACATCAGGCCGACGGAAATGACAGCTGAGTGAGGTGTGAAATGAATGAGTGAAGAGCAGCAGAGCTGACTGCTGTCTGTCTCCACAGAAGAGCTACTGCAGCTGAAGATGAAGAAGATGAAGCCTCCTCATCCTCTCAGCTCTGCCTGTTGGAGGTCAGACAGCAGTTTTACTTTAGGGAAGTTTGATGTGAAACTTCATCTCCCAGAAATGACAACAAACGGTATTGAAGGAAACAAAACGCTGACTGAATTATATTTAAACATGACGAGGAAATGCTGTTGATGTCGCACCCCAGCTGAATAATGGTCTGACTCTTAGCCTGAGGGTTCAGAGGTGCTTTAATAACTTGTCCTTGAATGTCATGAGCAGCACTTGAACACACCGTAAGAGCCAGTGAGAAAGTAAATAAGACAAAATATTTTAATTACAGATAACAAAGCAATGTCTTCTTAAAATCCCTTTATAAAGCTGTCATACTAATAACGGGGCTAATATGGCGATTTATTAGCTTAACTCACGTATTCTCAAACTCTGCAAAACTACTAAAAAACGTGAACTAAAGTGACTTAAAATGCACACAACGTTAAATAAAACAGACAAACCTCGTGCCCTCTTCAGCCAAAAAGAAATACTGCTTTTAGTCTCCTTTTTTACTTCCGTTTTTTGTTTCAAAATAAAAGCACCGACCTTGTAAAAATGAAATGGATTAAAACACTTTAGAAAGAGCGTGTTATTTGGGTCGTTTACAGTTAAAGCGTCGTCTGAATGTTGCCTCTGAACGGTTGTTTGCTGGGAGCGTGTTAGACCTGTTTTCCACCAACATGGACGATCTTGCTATCGTCCACTCTAGTAAGGACAGCATTGTCATCTGTCTCTGACCAAAGTGGTTTCCTTGACGTGAGCTCTGGACTCTGGTGTCGCAGCCCTTCATCCTGCAGCACTCCAGCCTCCTCATCCTCCTCCCTGTGATGCAGACTTTCATCCACTCAGAGGAAATGTAAGGAAGAAATTCTGGATGCAAATGAACTGAGTTTAAGCGTCATTTCTGGGGGACAGAGCTGAATATTGACTGTTAGACAGACCAGAGACAAGCATTACGTCCCTGAACACTTGAGTCGGTATCGACTGGTCAAGCGGATCGATTTCTGCCAGTTTCAGTGTCTCAGAGTGAAGTGAATGGAATCAAATATGTTAATGAAGCAGTAAATATTTCCTTATTGCTGGTAAATAAACGATGGCGGCTGCGTTTTCCACGCAGACGCCGACACTGAGTGCAGGCTGACGTCATGAAGTCGGCCTCCAGCGCGCTGTCACCACATGAAGGACACACTGTTCTGATTGACTTTGGATACCTGTGAGGTGCAGAGTCGTCTTATTGGCTGAGCTGTTTAGCAGCTCTCACAGTTAGCATGGCGACATGAACTCTGCCTCCACTCGTTTGGTGTCGTCTGTCAGCCAAAGTGTTTGTGTGAACTTTGACCTGTTTATGGTACGAAATGAAAAGACGGGATCAGCGATGCTGCAGAGATTCGTCCTCTGGGGAGCGTGAAAGCCTGCATCGTGTTCTGCGGCATCTGAAGAGACGTCTCGCATCAGCAGGCCGCCAGAGCCTCGCCGCTCGCTCACGATGAAGCTCAGCATGTCGGCAGGCAGCGGGGGGGGGGCTTCAGCTTACAGCGGCCTGTGTGTGTGCAGAGACACACACGCTGCAGCTTCAGACTGATCACTCGAACGTGAACACACTGAGCTGACGGTGATTATTTCACTGACGTCCATGTCCTCAGCGCGTCTGCATCGATGGCGTCTCCTGGGGCTTCAACACGTTTCTCCTCCCTGTTCATTAACTATTTACTGATTCCATCAGCACACACTTCCACCACATCTATCACACACACACACACGCGCGCGCACACACACACACACACACGCACGCACGCACACACACAAACACACACACACACACACACACACACACACACACAAAAGCAGAAATAGTTCCACATCAACACACTTTCCTCTGGCATTTATCTCTTTCACCCACCCACTGCCTGTAGTGCATGAACACACACACACACACACACACACACACGCTCACACACACACTCACACACACACACACACACAGACACACACACACGCGCAGGCACACACAGATCCATTTTCATTCCCAGCATGCCGAGGGGGAAGTAGAGATACTATAATCATACCCAAGAGAGGGGGAGCGGTCAGGGAGAGAAAGAGGGGCGAGGCTGAATCCAGGGAGGGACGAAGGAGGAAATCAGGAGAAACTGGGAAAAATGAGAAATGATCCGAGGGTGAAAATGCAAGAGGAGGGAGAAAAGAGAAGGAAAGAGGAGAAAAGAGAAGGAAAGAGGAGAAAAGAGGAGGAAAGAGGAGAAAAGAGAAGGAAAGGAGAAAAGAGGAGAGGCGGAGGCTCAGCCGTTAGAAGGAGATTTCTGCTTTCAGCCTCTTTCTCTCTCCGTTCACCTCTCACCTCCATCAATCCTCTGGACCGTCAGAGTCTGATGGAAGTCGAGCTGAGGATGGAGGTCGAGGCGACGTGGAGATTAGTGAAGGCAGCAGCGAGCAGACGGCCGGTCTTTATTCAGTCTGCTCACACTGAGGGACGCTGGACAGACTCCTCGTCCGTCCATCTGACTGATTTTAACGTTGTTTGTTTGAATTAAGGAAAATTTACTGCAAAAAAAAATCAGAAAGACTTTCTTTGAAAACACTGATTCACATCTGATTTTGCAGAAATTTCTGAGAATGGCACAAAGCGTGAGGAATGTTTCAGTTGTAAATTAAAGCTGAACATGTTGCTGAAGCTTGTGACACACTGGGATGTAACGCAGGGTAACGCACCCTGTTTAACAGATCACTATACAAGATAAGCTTTCTTCACTCTTTGGCTTTATTTATCAATCAGAAATGAAGCTTAAACTTCAGAAACTGGCTCAGACAATGGACTCAGGTCAGGTCGGTCCAATCAGTTCTTCTTCTCAAATCCTAATTATTATAATCAACCCTCTGACGGATGCTCTGGATAAGAAGATTTCTGCCTTTCTAAAAATGTATTTTGACAACATGCAGCCGCCATAAAGGAAAACAGACAGAAACACAATCGGAGAGCTCAAACGAGTGTGTGCACATCTGCAGAACACACACACACACACACACACACACACACACACACCTTCGTTTAAAGGAGAACACACACACCTGAGCACACGCTCACCCGCTCAGAGGAAAACACGCCTGTTGTCTTTTACATGTTGGAGCCTCGGTGGAGCTCCGGCCTCCTGGAAACCTCCAGAGTTTCCTCGAACGCTCTTAATTATGATTCATTATCCAAACACATTTGCATTTTTCCTCGCGGGCATTTTGTCAAAGCAACAATAATCCTCAACGTTTCAGAAACGTCTGTTCCTGTCTGAGAAGCAGAAAGCAGCTTTTCTCACGCAGAGCGGCGGTTTGTTTGTCAGAGCCTTCTGAAACCACACGAGCTTCTCTGCTCCGACTCTGAGGAAGATTTGCTTTATTTTAACTCCACTTTGACTTAAGAAAAGGAACTTCCAGCGACGCCTGGAGCCTGAAAATCTAAGTATGAGGAGGAAAAAAAGAGCTGACAAGCACAGGTTTTTTGGATGGAGGCAAAAATCTCAAAACCCTGATAAATGAAACTGCACGCGTCGACACCAGAGGAAGACAGCAGGTGAAGCGGTCCTTCGTCTCTTCAGCTGCAGCTGATGTTCATTCTTCACACAGCCTGTCCATCAAACATCCACATCAGTCACATTCAGCCTCATTCGGAAACAGCCGCCGCCCTTGTGGTCATGACATCACTCCAGAGCTTTCCGTTTCATTTTTCAAACAGCGAACAAAGCAAATGTAAATATGAACACGTAACTCATTCAAACTGTGTATTATGAGCTTCCAGCTGGAGGGAACGGCCTCTGCTGACGCTGGCAGATATTACAGAGCACATCATTCTGCGGCTCACGCTCACTCATTATGGAAATCTACACAACATAAACAACAACAGGTTGGAGATTCTTTCGCTGACTGCAGCCTCACGGAGCAGGTCGGTGCCTTGCTCATGGGCAGCACTCTGCCTGCATTTTCTTATTCTCCTCTTGTTTTGCTGCGTTCAGGACGTTTCTGGGTTGCAAACTTTGGACATTGGGTGCGCAGACCTCAGCCAATAGCAGCGTACAGGTGAGGTCGGGACTTCCGACAGAGGTAGGAACCAGGTAGAACCACAGCAGCACACGGCGCCGATAACAGCCAGGTAAAGCAAGGTGAGACGCCATGAGGACAAATGTCTTTAGTGAGTCAGAGAGGGGGAGGCTTTGCTAGCTCACTGAAGTGTTGGCTTTCATATTATCACACATGCAGCCTTCTTACATCAGCAGCTTGCAGCGAACGCACCAGCTGAAGTGAGGAGGAGGAGGAGCCACAGAACACCTTCAGCACCTTTAAGCCAGAAACAAGGCTTTTCATCAACGTCTTCACTGTTTGGAACGCGGTGACAGTTCAGATTTTTGTTCTCTGTCCGTCCCACGAGAGACAGACAGACAGACAGACAGACAGACAGACAGACAGACAGACAGACAGACAGACAGACAGACAGGCAGGCAGGCAGGCAGGCAGGCAGGCAGGCAGACAGACAGACAGGCAGGCAGGCAGACAGACAGACAGACAGACAGACAGACAGACAGACAGACAGACAGACAGGCAGACAGACAGACAGACAGGCAGGCAGACAGACAGACACTCAGAGAGACTGACAGAGAGACAGACAGACAGACAGACAGACAGACAGACAGACAGACAGACAGACAGACAGACAGGCAGGCAGGCAGACAGACAGGCAGGCAGGCAGACAGCGTAACATCTGCTGATTTTAGCTGCGTGAGAAAATCTGAATGCTAACACACAGATTATCTCCGTCTCGGGTGTTTAAGTATCGATCCAGGCCGTCGTGTCCCTGCTGAGGTCCTCTGATGATCTGCGCCTCTCAAGCTGAGATCATGTTCGCGCACGCGTTCCCGCCTCTGTCACGTTTCCTGTTAATGTACTGCAAATATCAGAGGTGGGAAAAAGTACTCAGGACTTTAAAGTAGGAACACAACAGAGTAAAAATACTCTGTTCCAAATAAAAGTCCTGAAGTCTAAACTTTGCTCGTTTAAGACCAAAGTTTAGGTGTTAGCATGGCTCAGCTCTGCTGCTCTTCGACTGTGCCGTCAGTATCTTCCACGCGTCCTCCTGTGGATTCAGCAGAGGTGCATGATGGGATTCGTAGCAACACGTTACCACCTGGCGTTCAGCTCGGAGCCTCGGCTGAATACAAATGAGCCTTTCTGTCTCTGGAGTGTTGCTTCTCTCAGCTGCTGACGGCCTAATGAGCCAACAGCTCATTAAGACTAATGGAGTTTTGATGACTCTGAGATATCAAGAGTCCTTTAAAGAAGAGCGTGCGAACGACGTTTGGACCACCACGATGGCAGACGATGGATCGAGTCCGTCCTCCCGTGCTGCCTGTCAGTCCCAGTTCACCCTCTGAGGGTCCCAGCTGGAGACATGATGAGCAAAGATTTCATATCTGCTCAGTCTGATTTGCTCCAGTTTGTCCAAACTATTATATCTTCATTCTAATACTGACGTAAAACTATGAGAGATGTCAAAGATATATTTTAAAAATATTGTCATGTTTACGAGGACAAATTAGCTTTTGCACCCAAAGGTTTGTGCATATTTTTGTCATGTCTGTTTAAATGAGACACAGCCATTAGAGCCAGGCTAGCAGTTTCCCCCTGCAGCCAGTCTTTATGCTAAGCTAAGCTAAAGTCGGCTTCAACGTTCTGACACGAAACACACACAAACATCTTCAAAGCCAACGAACAGATGATGAAGATGTCGCCCTGAAGAGAAGCACAGCGTCTCTCAAACCCGTGTGTTTGTATTCATTTTAAATATATTTGTTTTATGAGTATTTGTACCAGCTCCAGTCCTGATGGCTCAGGTTTCGCTCGTTCAGTCTCTCAGATGTGACGGATGAACAAACTCTCAGTTCCTTTCAACAAATATTACACTTAATGACTCATGTCGGCCTCTCGCTTTCATCTCTCTTCTTCTTCTGTGGTTTCTCTCTCTGTAATGATGCCAGTGACAAAGTAAAGTCCTTTACAAAAGCAGCTAGTGGGGGTTTCTATCTGTGTGTGTGTGTGTGTGTGTGTGTGTGTGTGTGTGTGTGTGTGTGTGTGTGTGTGTGCGCGCGCGCGCTCATTACAGCAGATCTGCCAGCTCCAGTGTGAGAAAGCATAAATACAGCTTCCCTAATGACCTCGGTTACCGCGGCAACAGCATCCCATCGAGACAAATCTGACAGCAAAGAGAGGAGAAGAAGTGACGGAGACAGAGGGGGAGGTGGGTGTGGGGGAGGGGAGTAAGAGAGGGGGAGAGAGAGGAAAAAGAGTCGGGAGATAAATATTTAGGAGGGTGAAGAGGAGCTGGACGGACGGACACAGAGAGGATGAGGAGGAGGGAGGCGAAGAAGAAGTGCAGGAAGCAACATGTGCTTCATGTTAGCATTACAGGTGTGGAGGTGAGGGTGGTGTGTGTGTGTGTGGGGGGGGGCTTTTCATCTTTCATCATTAAATCCTCTCATTTCATCTGAAAACAGGCCGCGTGTGTGTAAGTGTGAAAATTAGATGTTTCATGTGATTACAGTGAACACACACACACACACACACACACACACACACACACTGCACATATGTCCAGCCTGTGGAAGTCACATGATGTTTTATTTCAAACACGTCACTTCCTGTGTTTTCCCGCTTTGCGTCTGATTCGTGTCACCTGTCCCTCGTTTGTCTCCACCTGTGCCTCCTCAGTTGTCCCTCTCAGTGTATTTGAGCGCCTGTTTTTCCTCCTGTCTTGGCTCTGACTGTCGTCTCGCACATTGGTTTCCGTTCTCTCTGCTCCTCTTTTGCGTTGTGTTTCACTGGACTCGGCTTGTTTTTCCTTTGTGCTCTCGTTGCTTGGATTTATTTGGCTTTTTGCTTTGGACTCTCACCTCCCTGAGAGTCTGGATTTTGGTTTGTCACGTGATTTCACTAACTTCATCAAACTGCACCAGCTCTGCTGCCTTTGGGTTCAATCCTCTGCAGCGAATGACGATAAAAGCAGCTTGTGAATGTTGAGCTTCCACATTCATGCATTCATCTGAGTGGAGAGCAGAACTCATCATCGATGAACAACATGAAACATGAACATGTACATAGAGATGATGGATGAAATAGTCTAATAAAATATAATCATTATTATAGTGCAAAATCACAAAAGAGAGAGAAGAAGAAGAAGGAAAGAGAAGAGAGACAAAAGAGGTGGGAGAAGATTTAAAACAGATGAGGGATGAAAGAATGAAGAAGAAGAGTCGGTCATTTTGTAGATCAGGTGAAAAGAAGAATGGAGGGGGGGAGGAGGAGTGAGGGAGGAAGTGGAGTAAGAGGACAAATCGATGGACAGAAAAAACAAGAATGCCGACAGAGAGAGAGAGAGAGAGAGAGAGAGGGAGAGAGAGAGAGAGAGAGAGAGGGAGAGAGAGAGAGAGAGAGAGAGAGAACAGAGAGGTGGATGAAGAAGAAAGGAAAGAGGAAGAAACAAGTCAGTTCATGTGCTTTTCATTCAGCTGCGCGTGTGTCCAGACAGGAAGCCACGAAATCGAATGAAATGAAATCAGCCTGTACACCTGTCAGCCTCAACACACACACACACACACACACACACACACACACACACACACACACACACACACACTCACACACACACCTCTTTGATTTTCTCTTCTCATGTTTAGGTTTTCTTTGCTTCTCAGCAGCCGTTTAGCTGACGGAGCCTGAAGCCAACAGAGAGGCGTTCAAATGCTCCGAGGCAGCGTGGGACAAACCATGTGATGCAGGCTTTTAGGGGGCATGTCATGCAAAGCAAGTGTCCCGCACACACAAACAGCAGCACTCACCCTGCACGTGAACGAATTAATGTGTGTGTGTGTGTGTGTGTGTGAGTGTGTGTGTGTGTGTGTGTGTGTGTGTGTGTGTGTGTGTGTGTGTGTGTGTGTGTGTGTGTGTGTGTGTGTGTGTGTGATTGCTTGTCATCTTCTCTTCAAATATCATGAGGTCATCAGAATCCATTACAGACCTCATTAATCACACACACACACACACACACACACACACACACACACACACACACACACACACACACACACACAGATAGTGACACCCTCTCTTACAGAGCCAAGGTGACAGAGGGCATTGAGTGTGTGTGTGTGTGTGTGTGTGTGTGTGTGTGTGTGTGTGTGTGTGTGTGTGTGTGTGTGTGTGTGTTGGAGGGAAGGAGGAAGAAGAGGAAAGATGAGAGGAGGACAAAATATTACAATGAATGTGTGTGTGTAGCACACACATTCTCTAACAGCTGATTTTTTAAATTGTTTGCAATAAACAATAAACACGTTAAACAAAAATAAAAACATGATTTATTGTTCAGAAAAGAGGCGACGACACGGAGCAGTTTGATGATTTTATGACTGAATGAATACGACAGATAAAGGTTGTATGAGACAGACGAGACAGAATACATATTTATGGTTATAAGTGTGTGTGTGCGTGCTTGAGTGCATGCGTGCATACGTGCATGCGTGCATACGTGCATGCGTGTGCGTGGGTTGGGGCTTGCAGGGATCCTTGCCTGTGACTCCCTGGAAGCCCAGATCAATCAGGACACAACAGCTATGTAATGAATGTGAATCCCAAATCCCGGGGGTGTGTGTTTGTGTGTGTGTGTGAGCGTGTGTGTGTGTGTGTGTGAGAGCGTGTGTGTGTGTGTGTGCGTGCACACGAGTGTGTTTGCTTCTCCCGAGGTGACCTAGTGAAGATGGTAATGATGTCTAACAATCAGTAGAGAGTGTGCAAACCAAAACCTCAGAGGATGAGGAGTGTGTGTGTGTGTGTGTGTGTGTGTGTGTGTGTGTGTGTGTGTGTGTGTGTGTGTGTGTGTGTGTGTGTGTGTGTCTTTTACAAATCAGCAGCTCCTTTCCCTCAGCCGTGTTCAGTTACAGTCAGCTTTACAACAAACCCACATGACACGGTCTGAACGCTGCACGAGTCCAGGCTCAAACCCACACCTGCCCCCCCACCAGCCAACCTGCTGCCATCAATTATCTCTAAACCCCCCCCCCCCAGATCTGAGCAAAGCCTTTAAAGTGAGACCCCATCGAGCCCAGAACCAAACACATGCAGAGAGCTGCTGCAGGGACGAACAACTGAAAGACGCATCAGTGACACAGAAAGACTGGAGTTTCAGGATCAAATCTCTGCAGTATTTACAGTCAGACACCAGATTTTGTGCTCTACAGTCATGTGTTCATAAAGGACGCTGAGATCTACAACTGTCACCAGATCAGTCTGAGCTTTGCCTGTCTCACACTGCTGCTGCTGTTTGGACTCGACTTCATGTTATTTGGTCTCCACCTTCATTCTGACGCAGTTCAGACGGAGGTTGTGATGTTTGTTATCAATATGAGGGAATTAATTTGGCCATTTGAAAGCAGGATTTTTAATTTCACTTGCACACTTGTCGATTGAATTGAGGGGACAGAATCAATAGCTCCACATGAAACTGAATTCATGTGTAACTGTGTGAATTTGGTCCACATAAATATCCATGAGGGAGTGTCGGAGTGGAAAGCGATGCTCCCGTCGAGGTCGCCGCAGCCTTCAGTGTGTCTGCAGCAGAAGAGACAGAAATGTGAGCTCATGAGCAGAAACAGGAAGTTTCTAATGAGAGTGAGCCGTGGAAATGTCGGTGAGCTTCAGCTGCTGTTCAAAGGCTTTTCTAACAGAACAATGATTTGACGTCTTTAAACCTGATTTATTTGCCTACATGTGCTCGTTTGTGTGAAACGTTCTCGTGGTGGTGAACACAGTCCATGCACATGTGCTCATGAGTGCTTGTATTATGCATGAGGAGGGTTCAGGCCTGCAGCTCCTCCATAAACATGTGCGGCTCGAGGTTTAAGATATTCCCACAATGCCTTTGGACACGTTTCCTGAATCCTCACATCGCTCTCGACACGCTGGGCAGATTCAGCCTGTTTGGAAAATCAAACTCGGCTGCAGAAATGACAGAAATCTATGTAAAGTCTGTTATTATAATACACAGATTCCTGCTCTATTTACAGCAGCAGCTGCTTAATATTCACAGTTTGACACGAGGAGCCTTTCTGAAGGCGCCTCAGCCCCTGAGGAGTGTCTTCACCGCTGGCTTCTCCATTAAAGGGATTGTTTCTCCATTAACTCCATTTCCAGATCAGTCACCAAACTGCTGCCTGTGTGTAATTCGCAGATCATCGTATTAAATCACATAAAAAGAGTGAATTCCTTTTGCAAATATTTCTTTTAGCCTTCTTACGAAGGAGCAGAGGAGTCGGATAAACAGTCCAGCTGAGCAACAGCTGGCTTCAGTCACCCTGAAGCAGCTGCAGCAGGTCAGCGCTCCAGTTTCAGGACCACGGACAGCTCCACCCGCTCCAGCAGAGGACAGCGGATTTCCATTGTTAACTGC